>NC_047135.1:6315950-6615950 GCF_009829125.3 Periophthalmus magnuspinnatus | reverse complement strand
ATATGTTTATAATTGTCACATGAATTAAACTTGTCCACTGATGTAACTTCAGCCTGGATCAGTGAGAGTCATCCTCATTCATAATTGATCTCAGTGTAACAAAGTCCCCTTCACCCAGTGCCTACGTGGACCAGAGCATAGCGGACATGAATTCCCTTGTAAGTAACATTTTACTATCAAACTGTATTCTGGGACTATTTCTGGACTATATCGTTTGTTATCTAGATGCACGAGGAGGCTACAAACGTCTGCGTGGGGGTATTACTCATGTCAGTCCAAGGTAAAAAAGAAATATCACATTTGCAGACGCTGACATTTTTGTTAAATGTCACTTGTACACCCCCAGAGAAAAACACTTGTGTGGTTATTACACAGGATGGACACAGAGTGGACCTTGTGACTGGAAAAGATGAGGTTAGACAGTCCTATTTCCACAGTAGCACCAAATGTATAGTGATATTTGTGTTTCTTATTGAGCTTTTTGGTTCACCAGAGCACAAAGTCATTCTCATTTGACCTGGTGGTGACTGATGACAATATAAAAGTATGTGGGACTTTTTATATATATATTTATGACCTTTCAGTTGTTTTAAGTTTTAAACTGCATTTTTATAGGGACTTTATCCAGACTTCCTGCAGCCACTGGTCCAGTCAGTGCTTAAAGGTTATAATGGAGCTCTGCTGATTCATGGGGCATCCACAGAGAGGAGCAGGGCCCTCATAGACCAGAACATTAGACAGGTGGAGGTCTATATGTTTTACACAACACTCCAGGTGGTCAATGCTTACTGTTAATGCTGTTTCCTACTTTAGATTTTGATCAGTCTGCTCAAGGGTAAAGCAGAAGAAAAAGAAGATTCCTTTATCGCCTTGTCATTCATTCAGGTTTGTACTTTTGCAGAATCTTGTAAAGTCAGACTATGTGCTACAAGTGGTGGAAGGTAACGAAGTAAAAGTAGTGTACTTAAGTAGAAATTTTAGGTATCTGTACTTACTCACTCCACTACATTTTTGAGCAGGGCTGAAAAGTAAAAGTGTTTTTTATTATTGTCTGAGGCCTGCTGAAAAGTCTGAGGGATTTATGTTTAACATGTTTGTAGTTTGAGCAGTTAAAAAAAAAATCAGCACAAATCTTTATCAAAATCACTACATCTGAAACCTTACAAGACCTCAAAATCTGTGCAAATTACTTTTTAATCTTTCAGCACATTTGTAAAGGGGTACTTTAATAGTTTTACTTAAGTTTTTTTTTTTTTTCATGTGATACTTTTACTTTTACTTATAGTATTTTTACAATTGGTACAGATGCCTTTGCAGAAAACTGAATACTTCCTCCACCATTGGTTGCTCCTTGCTACCTAGAGTGTGGTTTAAGACCAGAACATGTTGAGGTATAGTTTATTTGTAGCATAAATTTAGGCCAATTTAGGCTAAAACACACAAAGCACAGTTCCTTAAAAGTCACAGTAAACTGATTGTTTCCCAAATGTGTCACACAGAAACAGAAAATGTTCACTTCCTTATAGGTATGAGCAAGAACCCCTTCCAAAAATACAGAACAAAATGACAAATGCATGCTCAAAAATTGAAAGTCTTCGTTTGTTTACTGTGAAACATCAGTGGATAATTTTAACAAGAAGTGAGAAAGGTGCATCTACTTCCTCCATGTAAACACAAAAGTAATTCCGTGTGCCCAATTTCCAGTTAAAGGATTCAAAACGGTTTCTGAAATGTGTGTTGTGACATTTGTTCAATTTTATTCAGTAGTATGATTGTAAACAGTGTATTCTCTTTGTCTTTAGTTCTACCCTGATGGCACAGCTATAGATGTACTGGGCTCCAATCCAGGAAAACTTAAACCCGTGATTCACCCAGTAATTGGAAGGTGAGTCAGGTCTAACCAGAAAAGATAGTACAGAAAGCATTGATAACCATCTATGCCACATTATAACCACTTAGCCTTGGTTCTATTGCTGTATTACCACCATATGTTTCTATAGAATTGCAGGGGGTGTGAGTGAAGTGTGTGTGAGTGCTCCAGAAGAGGCCTATAATCTGTTTGAAACATGCAGAGACAGAGTGAGGTCCAGTCCAGGAGGCTTGTCCTGCAGGTAGGTCAATTAAACACCGGTCACATTGAGTACACTAATGCCATCCATAAAGTGAATCGCTTTTTAATAGACTCATTATAATAACTAACTGCAGAGAGTCATTTGTCTCTGAGCCAAGGTGTTGCAGTGTGCATATCTCAAGGTGAGGAAAGTGGAAAAATTATACTTAGGCATAATACTTTCATGACCTTGAGTATTGGGCACGTTTGTTATAACAGTTGAAATTGAAGAAAAAAGTAGTAGTACAGTAATGCTACCTACACTGGATACCAACTCCTGGAATGGACAGGCCTTCTCTACCTTCAAAGTCAAGCTGGGTTTCAGGATACATACAACATTCTATAAGCCTATAATATAAGAGTTAGACGCAGCTAAAACCAACATTGTTGAAATTCAGATTTTTTTAGGGTCATATAAATGATCAGGTTCAATATTTGTGATATTTTTTTTTTGAAAATGCCATGTAATCTATAGGAAAAACTGTCTGGCACTGGTAATAGTAGTAGTAGCAGCGTGTATTTAATGCACATAAAAAAGAAAAAAGCCCAACCACTACTGAAAGGTTACCTTAATACATTTGTTACCTTGTGAGTTGCACCTGTGCGTTTGAGCTCATGGTGTGAGTTGTCTTAGATGTAGCACCCTGCTCTCGGTGGCTGTGGAGTGGAGGGTCCAGAGTGAAGTGTGCCGCAGCAGACTGCAGCTGTTCAGTCTGGAGGGGGGAGCCAGCAGGACTGAGCTCCGAGGGTGAGTCTGCTACAAAGAACCATCCATTACATCCACTCAAGAGGCTCTGCTATGATTAGGGCAATATGAAAAACTATCAGTCAGATTTTTTAACCTCATATTGAGCAGTCACATTTGTTACTATATTTCATTTTATCTTATTAACACAAATACAATACATGTTAATGTTACTATCTCAAACAATACAGGCCTTTAATGCCATTTAACACAAAATAATAGTCATTTTTCCCTCCAGTGTCTGAATTTAGTTCCAAACCACTTGTGTTTACTGAAAGAGAATTAGTCATGAGCCTAATCACTGACAGTTAAAAATTTGTGAAGCACAGCCCTAAGCACGATAACATAACATACCAGTGATTCCCAAACTGTGGTATTCGTGCTGCTTTAGGTTTTACGCGGGTTCTTCTGCAGTTCAAATTTTACCTATATAGCCCTGTTCCATCAGAATTGATAATAACCTATTTAGAACTTCCATTTGGTCAAATACATGGGCGCTCACTATCCCCACTATTTGATTCATACACACTTCCTTCTCCTTGTGCCACTTTTGTTAAATACATTTCAAGTTTTGGACTCAGTGTTTTTGCTCTCACAAATTGGCACTCATCAAATTCACTATTCCCTGACCTGTAATTGAGTGGCCCTTATTCCATATTGGCTTAAAAAAAACAAAAAACAACATAAACAGATGGTATTAAAGATTGCCAAATTAATAAAACTGACTCAAAAATCTGTAACCGTCATCCATATTCATAAGCTGACATGCACTTAGTTATAATAGCCGTAATATCATGCAGCGTCAGCCCCCTTGTGAAAGCACTGGCTGAGATCCAAACTGAAGACTCACCCGAGGACAAGCTTCTGTCTTTTCTTCTGAAAGACGCCCTAAGTGGTAATAGCCAGACAGCTCTCCTCTGCTGCCTCCATCCTCAAGGTGAGAGCTTGCATTACCCACAAGCCCTTGCAAGTTGGATAGGAAATGGGCTTTAAGTGATGTAAAACTGCTCTATGTCCCGTAGGTGTTTTGGATAATGAGACCCCAAATGCTTTAACTTTGGCCGAGAAAGTGAGAACTCTGGTAACTAAGCCAACGGTTCTTCACTGGTGTCCACGAGCAACCGAGGAGAAGATTCGGGACAAAATGGCAGCTCTCAGGACAGAGATGATGTCAGAGGGGACAAGTGAACTTCACAGCACTTACAAGCTGGCCCAGTTAAACCACGAACTGCAGGTGTTGCAGACTGTAGAGAAATCAGTCTTTTTCTATGACCCAATTTTATGTCAAAATCTTTAAACATTTCACTGTCTCAAACAGGTTGTTAAAAGTCAGTCATGGGAGAGAAGGCGTGAACAGTCAAATAAGATAAAAGAGAAACAAAAGGTAGCGTTGATTTTAAACCTTTATCATAAGCACAATAATAGGTTTGATATTGTTGGCAGAATCATCGGTCAGCCTCTAGCACAAGCTTAAGTGGCGATATGGGGGACGTACCAGAGACTGTGAGACACTTGCAGGATCAGCTGAGATTTGAGATGCACAAACATATACACGGTAATGAAGGTTGTACTGAATAACTGTCTTAAATTAATAATGAGAATAAACACTCTCATTCTAATTCTATATGACTCTCTACTGAATGAATGGTAATATCCATACCTATATCTGCCTATTTCTGATCAATCAATCAATCAATCAATCAATATATATATATATATATATATATATATATATATATATATATATATATATATATATATATATATATATATACACCAACACTGTCCTTTCAGATGGTAAAGCGGATGCAAAAATGGTGCAGGAACAAGTTGAAAGAATCCACCAACTCAGAGGAGCTTTGAGAGAAGAGACACTCAAACACAGCACGGCTATAGATAAACCTGACATTTCCTCACAGGTTTGCACAACTATTATTGCTCCCAACCAAATACAACACTGTATATTTGTGTATATTTGTTTGTAAAATGTGCTTACCCAGTACTTTACAAGGAGTCTCTTACAGACATAAATAGGATTTATATGCTCATGGCCTGGCAACCCACAGTAAAGCCATTTATTTTGCCAATTTAATGATCAAGTCTCAGCTGGAGTATAACAAAGCGCAGGAGCGGCGGAGGCGTGTGCAGGAGGATCATGGGAGGTTAATTCAGGAGGAGGTGGAGAACATGGAAAGAGAGCTGGCACAAGAGCAGCCCCTGGTAACTATAATGAGATGCACTGTTGTTTAACGTTATTCACTGTGTGATATATCTTAGCCATAACTGCTGTGTCAGGGAAATGTTTATGTAAGGGGAAGAAGCCCTCATAAAAACGTACTATGGTCATTGCTCTGTTGCTTTTAATAGTATTCTGTATATTTTGTAGACAGAGGGTCCCCAGAGAGAGTTACAGGTGTTGTCCAAAGAAAGGCGCATCCTGGTGCTGCAGCTGGAGGCCTTGCGTACAGAGCTCCAACAAACTGAACAAGACCTGATCCAACAACACAACACACACCAGGCCGAAATGCACTGTCTGAGAGAGGAGAGTCTACAGGTGGGAGGAGGATACAATATGTTGTTAAAGAAATAATGATATACAGTGGTGGAAAGTAGTAAAGTAAAAGTAGTAAAGTACTATACTTTAAGTCGAATTTTTAGGTAACTACTTTACTTTGATCCAGTGGTTTCTGGTGAAAAAAAGTCAAGTCAAACCTTTATCAAAATCACTACAATTAAAGCTTCATTAGATCTCAAAATATGCTCAAAATACTTAGCACTTACATTTTTTCATATGATACTTTTACATTTACTTGAGTAAATATATCTTTTTAACATAATTGAGTACTTCTGCCATCACTGATAGGCCTACTTGTTTAGCTTGTACACTTTAATATAGCTCCCAGTGAGGCAGACAATGAGAATACAACAAAAGAAGCTTGACAGGTACTGTCTCAAGATTGGGGATGAAACAATTCTCGATAGAATACAATTATCACAAGAAAAATACACATTTGGCACAGTATACATGCCACTTTGGAATTCCAAGCTAAAGATTAAGCTTGTTGTTCTTTCACAGAAACAAGCAGCTCCAGTGAAGCTTAATACTGCTATATTCTCACAGAAATAATTTATTTCTTTGTCGTATTCTCTTTATTACCCCAACAATGACAATACACTCTAGTTATTGTGTATTTAGGCATGCCGCATAGAAGTAAAATACCCCTTTTTAATCAGTAAGTGTGGGTCTTGTGAACTTTGTTAACAGCAAACGTGTTTGCTATCACAGATTTACACAAAGTACCACATTCAGTTCTTTCCCTCATATTCACAACTGTACCATAACAAACTGACAACAAACATGACCTTCTTGGCTAACATACCTGCTTGCATATATTTGAATGCAGTTGGGAAAATGCAACTTATCTTGTACAGTTGCTAATTCATTACCGTGCTTAGGTGTTCAGAGTGTTTCGCGACGTGTGTGAGGAGCAGAGGAGGATGTCAGAAGAGAGATACCGGACTGTGCTGCTGGAGGCTGTGCAGGACGCTGTGTACCTCTCTGCCCAAAATCAGCAACTGCAGGTGGACAACAAGGAGCTGACCAAAGGTCACTATACTTCTTAATCCAAAATTAAATCATTGATTCAGACTCTGAACTTTATATTCACATTATTTTCTTTGTTCACAGCATTGGCAGATTTGAAGGACACTCTGGCTGCTCAAGGTGAATCTAAAGTGAAATAGATATGACAATTAAGTTATCACAAATTGAACCGTTTCAACTATTTATTTAAAAGCTTAACACTCTCCAACATATCTTTGACAAAATAAAAATGTTAAAACCATAACTCTTGCACACAATATTAGCTGAGTAGTTTGTTTCACAGTCACATTGCATTCTTTGTGTAGAAAGTTACTTCATCAAAAAAAAAAAAAGAAAAAAAAAAGAAATAAAGGCCATAATAAGAGGCAAAAAGAGTGGCATGTCTTCTTTTTAAAACCAACTTCAAATATATTTCTGAAAATGAAAATTCTTCTATCTGTAGTAAAGATACGCAGCCAGTCCAATCATACTGACAGGAAGCAGGAAAACTGGAGTAAGTTGTAGATCTAACACAGCCCATGATATGAGTGCATTCACAAGCATAGAGCAGGAGATTACAAACAGTCTGGTGATCCCGCTGCCATGTTTTAGCACTACAGACATCAAGAGGCCATTTACTGCTTGCCCTGCAATGATGACCCAAACTACAACAGAGTACCCCTCCAAAAATCTTCTCTCATTGGCTATTGTGGAAAATGAGGACACGAGATTTATTCCTACCCCAAACACATATAGGTATAGATTTTGCAAACTGAGAGGTAATTTCTGTCTTTTTAGCACCATTTCTGTGTAGACCGCTGCCAACCCTGACACACAGCAATATACCATTACAAGGAAAAGCCCCCAAGCTGTAATGTGTAATCTTGAATGTTCATTTGCATTGTCTTTGCTTTCACTTTCATCTAAATCTAAACTACTATAACTATGGCATGCCCCCGCTGCCATTAAAAGCCCCAAGGCAAACCACTGTCTAAAGTTTAACCTCTTGCCCAAACAGAAAGAGTACAAGAGAGCAGTGGAGGCAATTTTCAAGTTGCTCAGCACTTGATATGAACTTGGGTCCATATAAGCTTGCATAAGAACTACCAAGTTATTGTTCAGAGCATACAATACAGCTGGGATGGCATAGGGGGCAATAATGAGCAAGGGGGGGCAAGACTGTAGTGAAGAAAAACTCCCAGTTAGAATGAGAGACACCAGGGAAATCAGGAGTTTCGCTAACTCAATCATGACCACACATGAGGAGGGGTTAAAAGGAACCTCACCGTGAACTTTGGTCAATGTAATAAGCGGTGCATGAGATCCATAAATAAGCACCATAAGAGCAAAAAGGCAGCCCCATCTCAGTCTCTTGATCCACTCTCTGTTATGTGGTTTTGGGGAGGCAGGCCCCACATTTTCTATCAAAATCATCCTAAACTTTAATAAATACTATTTTATATTATATGCATCTTACTTCAATTTAAATACTTTATATAGTGCAAAGCTCTTAAAGAAAACATAATATAGTTCAAGTAGCTGTAATATACGGTAATACGCAAGTCTATCATTCTGCATCTAGATCTTGATCAAATTTGGTCTGGCGTTCTTGATAAAAAGTCAGATAGCTGGCAACACAGTTTTCCCAAGCTGTGAAAAGTATAGGTAAAATTAAATAACAAAACTTAAAAAAATATATAAAAATAAAAATTCTTTTGAGTCCAGTTCAATCCAGTTGTTCCATTGTGCCCCTTAAGATGACTCGTCTGTCATGTCCGTTGTTAGGCAGCATATTGTCCTCTGCCATAGAAATCCTTGTGAGATTTATTCTTTTGGTCCCGTTTTTGCTTTGTTGAAAAAGTGCTTTACCGTCCTCTCTATGTTGGGCACTTGATAGGTCTGTGCTGCGTACACACCCGTGACAGTCCCCAGCAGTACTCCCACAATAGCAGAGAACCGGAGTTTGGCCACCACATAGCCAGCAACAAATCCCTTTAGAAGTGGAGAAGCAAGCCCAGAACCTCCCTGCAAGAAAATAACAAAAATAAAGCAACTATCACATTCAGCTAATATAATAACTAGGTCTACAGTTAAGGTGAAACTCAAGATTAATTTTGCCTAAGGAATAATAGGCAATTTAGAGAAGAGGGTGTCACTGTCCACTCCACTTCTCTAACTATATATCTATATAATAAGACAATATCATATAACAACAATAAATGTCAGATGTCTTGATAAGTACATAACGATGAACATAATTACAGCCTATACTATCATCTACTTATGGCTATGATTAAAATACTCACATAAGGGGTGTCTGCTGAAATTTCGCCCTCAACTCTAGACCGGAGCTCCTGAAGTTGCTTTTTCAGCTGTGTTAGATCCTTTAGTTGCTTCGAAGGATCCTAAAATAAGAGAAATTTGTTATGTGTCACTTTGGAAGTCACTTAAGATAACTTAGCCTGGTTGAAAAGGCGGCTGTATTTAACCTGTGTAACTTAATTTAGGTCAGAAAATTACAGCGGAGACGGGGACTTCACTCGATATTCGTAAGCAGGACATGGCATCTGACAAAACACGTGAATTCAATATATTTACGGCTAACGCTGAAACTTGAAGCATACTCACCTTGTCATCCGCCATTTTTGCTCTGTACTCGGCGTTCGATTAATACATCTGACAGGCAGAAAGACGATCCCCCGATTAAACCCGAATAGTTTTGTCTGGAGTTTAATTTGATTTTTAATATTAATAGCACGTATATAAACCACACTTATAGCTATATGTTTAACCTTAAAAAGAAAAAAAAAATCTAAGCAATCTGAAATTCCAAGTTGTATGTTTTGATATATGACGTGACTTTATGATTTATTTCGTACTGAAAGCCATTAATGTATGTTTATAGGTTAAGAAATTAAAAAAGAGAGAAAAAAAACCCCTGAACGATGGCGCCTTATGGGACGCAGGGGGTACTTTCACGTGTAAAAAACGTAATTTTTGATTGGCCAGTTCTTTTTCATTCTAATTCTTGATTGGTTTAGAAGCATAGCAACAATCCGCCATGTTTTTTACCAATTCGACGACAATCGAGGGTTCTTTACCGAAAAATTCACGGCGCATTCTGTACATGATCAGAATCACAGCCTTTCGCTTTCGATAAAAAATGCATGGTCTTTCTAGTGTTTGCTAAAGTGATCTTCTAAGCTGTCAGCTAAAGCTCTGGCCGATCGTAGGTAAGACCTCAATAAGACGCCATTTCATTGGACAACTGGCTGCGTGCAAGCAGTATAGAGACACGCCATTAAACCTTTTTACCTCAAAGTTGGCCGGTGCAGTTTTGTAGTTTTGCACCTTTACTCCTTGACTGAATGCATGAACAGTTCCTTGATGTGCTTATCTATTTTGCCTAAGATCTGCATCTATTACCACCACCAATATGTTTATAATGACTTATTCTCAATGCATATTCCAGATGCTGCTGCTACTCATTGTTTATTACGTTTCACATACTGATAATAACAGATACTAATGTTGTCAACTTGTCAACAGTTATTCAGCAGTCTAGCTCTGATGTTGTTATAGTATAACATCTACTGCCTGTGTCTAGCTGGAATCTAAACGTCATGGATAAAGAGGACATGTGTGAGGTGATGAAAGTGACTGAAGAAGTGGAGACTTTCAGCAGCCAAACAGATAAGAGTCCTCCAAAGAAGAGGAAAAGCAAACCTCATCACCAAACATGCAGCTTGGAGAAACCCAAGAAACCTAGGTAATATGTAAGAATTATAGGCTATCAACTGTGAATCACAACAAATGCTGACTGGAGTGAACATCTGTTTAGGTCTGCTTACCTTCTCTACTACTTTGATGTCCATCAAGTAATGCAACAAGAAGTACCCAATTTGCCCCAGTCAGAAATCAACAAGCGCATCAGTGAGAGTTGGAGAAGGCTAAGTGTGGCAGAGAAAAGTTACTATTTGGAGAAAGCTAAGTCGGAGAAGGAGGGCACATATTCAGTACGTTGTTTTGTTTTTTACTAATATAATATAATATAGGTTTTATTTTTCTTTATTTATATTTATATTTTTTTATTTTATTTTATTTCCATGTGAGATCTTAATAATAACACAACTGAAAACGATGAAAGCATCAGTCAAAAAGCCCACTATTATATAAATGGTTGTTCAAAACACCTCCAATATTTTTAAAAGGTGTTTTTATCATAGGAAAACTAATTTGTTGCAAAGCTTTATTGATTATTTTACTAACTGCAAAAGTAATATAAAATATAATTTATTACCTTTGACAACCTAGCTACACATTTCAGGCGGAGATTTTAATAACAACCATTGCTGTAATATCACTTATTTTCTCATACTTAAGAACATGCAGTGTGACACACAAATATATGCATGATTATTTGTCATTGTCAGTGACCAAGAGCTGTGTTTTTTACAGCCCTCACCCAGTCCTTCAAAAGAGGTGCCAGGATTCCGCAAGATCCTCCCCAGAGCCAATTACTTTGTATTGTCCAAAGGCTGCGCACCTGGTTCTCAGCCAGGAGATGCAGTGCCAGATGTGAGCCGAGAGTGTTTGGATGTGGAAGAGGTCCAGCCCTTGGTCACTGTGAAGGAGGAGTGTCCCTCTTTAGGTGAAGTAGAGCAGTATCCACAGGAGGTGAGTGTCGAGGTGGTGCCAGAAGAACCAGCTCCTTCCAAAACACACGAGATACTTCCTTGCACCTCCTTTACTATTTTACCCAAAACTGAGTCATCTCCCACTACTATCAGTGGAGAAAGAGTGCATGAAGAAACCCCACAAGTTGTTGCCCTAATACCTACTCAGGTAAGCCTTTTGTCATATAAAATTAATCTTACGCACAACACAATTCAAAAATCTTGATTAAATATTTCAGAATCTGCTGGCTCAAAGTTCATTAGGCAATGTCACCTCTGTGGGGCCAGTAATGATGATGTCCAGCATAGAACAAACCCCCAAGCCCTCCTATAACATGGTAAATATAACGTACCACTAAACACATAAAAGCTTTATTTAAAAGTCTTATTATTTTCCTTTCACAGCCATTGAAAACATACACTAGAAGAGGTCGTGGTACATGTTCAAATCCCAGCTGTTCATTTGTCTATGTTACTCGACACAAGCCCCCAAAATGCCCTCAATGTGGGCAGTTTCTGGGTGGCAAATGGATTTTCCATGGTGAAAAGTTTGGAAAATCCAACAAAAACGACAATAATGTGAGTTCAAGCAAAGCATTTAGTGTTTAACTACATGTATTACAAATGTTTGTGGTTATTGTGACCTCCATAGGATCAAAATGGAAATCAGGGCAAGAAGGCCAAAATGAGAAGTTCTGTGACGAAACGACCTATACCTGATTTACCACTTCCGACTATCAGAATACCAACAGCCTCCAGTGTAAATCAGACAACACTAGGGGGCAGCAGCAGCAAGCCAAAGGACCAGCCAAAGCGCACAAATTTTTACACAGTGTACTATCTCTTATAATAAAACATGATTTTACGTTGTGATGCCAATACTTGTTATATTAGTAATTTACTAATAAGGCTGACCAAAACCACAATATATATATTTTTTTTACATAGATCAAGAAAGAGAAATGTAGTTGTTCAGAAGAAACCAGTGAGACCCATTCTTCCTGCCTTCTGTAACAAAAGTAAGCTGATGATGAAAACAAGTATAAAGCAAACGGTGAATGTGTTTAAATTATTGTTTTGTTTACAGACAATGCTATGCTCAAAATTGTTACTCCTCCAAACAAAGAACAAAATGCAAGTTCAAACTCGTCACCTTCAGGTACTTTATGTTTACTTTCAAGCTTCAGATTAAAATATTTTTTGTGAGTTCTAATTTTATTACTTTGCAACTATTACTGCACTAAATCAAAAAGCATCGTCTTCAGTTTCTCTTTTTGATACAGTTTCTTTCTGATCACAGTGATTCAACAACCTCTGACAGGTCTCAAACCCAGCACTTTAAAACAGCTGGGACATTTGCTACCAACAAGCACTGATAAACCGGTAATAATCGGTGTTTTATAATAACTCACATTATTTGAAAATTAACTATCAATAAATGCTTAATTACCTTTTTTGTCACGTTATTTCAACATTAAATCACCATTGTTGTAATGTAATGATTTAGTATATATGTATTATGGTTATTACCAAGAAACACCTTAACATACATGGCTTAAATGCATTCTGTATTTTCAGACTGCCCCTGTGTCTGTAGAGGCCCCTTCTACTGTTGCTTCACTCGACCGAAAAATTAATCATGTGTCCGTGGTGCCTTTAAAACAACGCGCTGCTACCAACTTTGTGAGTATAAACCAAATTATGCCTTTCAGAGAAATCATATGCGTTTTACGATCTCTTTTTTTTTTTATTATTTCAGAATTTAGGGCTGCCTACGTCACGTGGTAGAGGGTGGTGTAAAAACCCTGCATGCGACTATATGTATAAGAACAGGCACAAACCTTCAGTGTGTCCAAAATGTGGCTTGCCATTGGATCAAAAGAAAGGCGTAAAGGTATTTTTTTTATTTAATTATGTTTTTTATTTGTGTACAACTGTGCTGCCTTGTTGATTGCAACTGTACAAATTAGCATACTACATTTAATTTTATTTCTTATTTTTACAGTCTGATACCTTATTGGACCCATACAAGGCCCTGACTGCTGCCCAAAAAGATACCCAGCGCCAGTCGACCCTCCTCCTTTTACAGCGGTCACTTCAGTTCGCTGAGAGTGAAGTTGATCTGCAGGACACGCTCAGCCTGATCCAGGAGCTCAACAATCTGCAGATCATTTTAGTCCAACAAAGTGATGCAGAGCCAGAGGAAAACGTGGAGACAGAGACACTGTTTGAGTCGGGCTGGCCAAATTTCTTTGTGTCGGCGTCCACCCACTGCAGCCTGTGTAACTACCCTCTGTTTAAAGGGGGACAGAAGTGAGAACAGTTAGAAAATAAATAGGTTTAATATGAAATCATTTTGCATTTCTAATCTATTTGTATCCTACAGTACTGTTGCAGGGCAGGTAGAATGCTGGTTGCTCACTGAAACACTGATGCATAAGGTTACTCTTCAACTGAAAATCTGTCTAAATGCGCAGTGTTTGGCCCTGCATAGTTTCACAGACATCCACCCAGGTAACTAATAGTTTTATATCTTGGTATACATTTCTGTTCTATCTTTCAAGCATTTTTATTTGTAACCTGCTTGTGTCTATGGAGATGTTATTACTTTAACTAGAATTTCCCACGGTTCTTACTGTGAGTGGGCTAGCCTGTCCACAGATCTGACCTGTAACTTGGCCTGCTTGACTCCATGACTCCAAGTTTAACATTCAATGCAAAGCAGTAACATGTCCCTGGAGACAGTGCAACAGCCCTCCACCATAAAAGTTGCACAGTGCACATTTAATTATCGTCCTTAATAAATACACACATACATGCATGCATACACAGGAATAAAAATTACAGCCAAGGTAAATTTTGGCTTTTATTTTTAAACATGTTTATTGTTTCAGGCTTGTTCAACGTTGGGAACAGATTGCTGGTTAGTATGGACCTGTTTCTAAAAATCAGAGCCAGCATCAAAAATGGCCAAGCTCCAGCTCAAGTCTTTGAGACCTTACTGAACCATGTGCCCAATCACCCAAGTAAGTATTTAGAACGGTTTGCTACAAGATTGCTTTTCATGTCAGTCTTCATATGTATCTTGTATTCAAATTAAAATAAATATTACTCTTGTAGTTCACACGTTGACTCCAGAGGAAAGTGGCCAGGTCCAGGAGTTGTTGCAGAGTGGATACTGGGCCTTTGAGTGTCTGACTGTGCGAGATTACAACGACATGATCTGTGGCATTTGTGGCATGGCTCCTAAGATCGAAGTTGCACAAAGACAAAACAACTTACTATCACTTAAGAATGTAGAGGTGAGACAGAGAAAACATATAAAAACAAATATTAAGCCAACTCTTTCTAACATGTGATGATTATGTGTTTTCTTTCTTCTTTATGGCTGACATTTTTTCTACAGTTCATCTGGCCTGAGAACTCTGACTCTGATGAGGTGCTGGTGGATGACTTTTGGCTGACAATGGAGAGTGAGGCTCTGGAACAGGCTGCTTTTCCCTCAGAGGCCACCATCATTCGAATGGACGCTTCGATCATCGCACCCTTCTTCCCCCCTTTAATGAGGAGTTCAACTGTTATAAACACGGAGAAACACAAAGTCCACATTGCCAAAGAGAACACACCCGGTACAGCTATTTGACAAACAACTGACATCTGCAGTTGGAAAAAAAGATCGGAATCCAAAAAATTTAGATTTAGCTGATTATTATTTGAAATTATTTATATGCTATCACAAGTTGTCCTGTGGAAGAAAAATATAACTTTTTTTTTTTTTTTTTAATTAATACTATTTTTAAAATTCATGTTTTAAAAGCCATGGTAGATTACAGACATTAGAGTGGGGTAGTGTGGGATCAAACAGTGTGTGTATATATATATATATATATATATATATATATATATATATATATATAAAATTGTTTTTTCCCTTGCATTTTAATTAATAGGAACAGTAATTGTAATAATTGCCCATCCTTATACCCATCTAGCCAGTATGTTTGATTGTGTAAATTGTCATAGGTGAACCCTCAGTTTTGGTGCGTCTCATCCATGATGGACATTTGAGACTGGATAAACTTGAAGAACACAGCGACGAGGAGTTGAAAACAATACTTCAGAAATGTGGGGCTCGCATCACCCAGGAAATGACTAAGGTACAGTATAAAAAATATTTGTGTCCATTTGGCTCTTTTGTTTGACATAAGCAATTATTAGAGCATTCTTGTTCTTACGTTCATCATAATATCTATTTTTTATTTGTCCAATTCTGACCTAACATTGATCCCTTTTTCTCTCTTGCTTCACTCTTAGGCTGAGCTGGTGGCATCGCTCTTCTCCCTGTACACACAAGTTCATGATGGTTTGTCTACAGCACCTGAGCCTAGTCCTCACTTCACAACAGGCAAACTGTCCAAGGTCTGCCCACACAAGGTACAAACTGCACAGCCAGCTTAGTTAAATTCAACTTTATTTGTTTAAACACTGTTGCATTTTGTACTTTGAGTGTTTAAAGCTGTATACTGAATCTTTGGTAGGTGGTGTCTGGCTCTAAATGCCTGATCAGAAGAGAATCAGCCCGAGACCACATAGACCTGCTGCTGTCTTCTCACTATTGGCCTCCAGTGTATGTCAGTGACTGTCCCCAGCAGGTGGCGATCTGTGCTGATTTACAGTACCCAGAGCTGGCAACACAGATGTGGGGCAGGAACCAAGGGTGCTTCTGTGACCCTTTTGAAAAGCCAGAGGTTGGTTTGACTGTTATGTTATGTTTAATGTATGTCATAAAGTTAAAATTAGTCAAATATTGACACTCTGGGATCAAACTGACACTAAACTTTGAACTAGAAACTTCTACAATCTATTCAGTCATGAATGAATAAACTATTACATATTAATGAACACTTGTAACAGTTACGGATTAAATATGCCAGATTGTCGCAAAGGTGGTTCTTAATTTAAAATTTGGCAGTTCACTAGGTTTTTGGTGTTTTAGAGGGTGGTCGTTTTGGACAAGGGTCCCAAAGTGTGGGTGCTGCTGGTCCCAGAAAAAATACAAATATTACAACAAAGTTAATATATATTAATTGAAATCACTGAAATACTCAACTAGTTGCAGTGAAGAGTTCTGAGTTGCATGCTTGTTATTTTTTTGGCCTCAGTTTTGGAACCTTTGACTTTGGACTGGAGAAAACATTTCACTGAACCATTTACTGAACAGTGACAACCATAGATCATAATTTTGCATTTCCACATTTTAACTTGGTTTCTTTTTTTTATGTTGCAGATTGTGTCCTGCGCTGAACTACAAGATGAGACACATAGCACTGACTTGGATGACAACCACCATGTTCATCCTATAACCAGGTCAGTGTCCCGCTGGTTGGTGCACCCTCCAGAGGAATCCCAAACTGAAGACCCCTTTCCTCTAAAACACCACTCTCTGCGCCTGTGCAAAGAGCTACAACCTTACATGGGGCTTTTAAATGAACTGAATACAGACAAGGACAAACAAACAGAGGATTCAGAAACGTTCTCTCAACAACCGCAGCCTGTAGTTTTTAATAACACTGCGTATTACTACCTCTACAATCGCCTGGTGGATTTCCTCACTAGCAGGGACATTGTGAATCAGCAGGTCAGTCAAGTTCTGCAGTCTTGTCAACCAGGAGAGGTGGTCATTAGGGATGCCCTGTACAGACTGGGAGTGGCAAAGATTGATACAGAGAAAGAAGAGGTTATAGACCAGGGTCAAGGGTTAGAAGCTGTAAAAGTAGAGCCTATTGAGCAAACCTGATAAAACTTACTAAATCTCAAAATAACCCTAAAAAGTACATGATGCTCTGGGACATGAGTGAGCCAGCTCCTCTTACTTTCCTTTCAAAAGCTGGTGCCCAACTCAGTGCTCTCACATGCTTGTCTCTGGTTGGTGGTGCTAGATAGTGTGTTCCGGAGGGATGGTCTGCTGTGATTGGTCATTCAAAGTGATTATGATACATTGGTTACAGGTTATTTACTAGACTTAGCCTGCCATAAAAAAAAAAGTAAAACAGCCAAAAATAAAAGATTTTAAGCATCACTTCCGTTCCTTCGGAGCCAACTGTCTTGTACTAACCTTTATTAAAAAACTAAATAGATAGATAAATAGTTGTCTCTATTTGTGAGTTTGTTTCCTGTTATAAGTAATAGTTTGAGGACTTTTTAACCATTCAAAAGATATTTACTTTTAAACTGTTAATCGCTATGGCAACTGTCCAAATTTTTCATCATACATAAAGCCATGGATACATAGTCACAACAACTGACAACTCTTTACCACACCCCAGGCCCACAGTTGCCGGAATAGGCTGCAGATTTCAGGAACCTCAAATCTAATAGTAATGGGTAAAGGTGATTAGTGATTATTGCTAATGTAGACATGGAATAAAGTCTAACATGAAAATTACCATTAAAATTAATACAATAATCACAATTTTGAATGGATGTTTAAGGTTGTTTAAATAATAGTGGCATGTAACAGTAATTTTGAAGCCCAATAATTTCATATACAGTGTTGAATGTATGAAAATATTAAAAACTTAACTTTAGCCATTAAGCTAATAATCTTTTTTACTGAAAAATTGTATGTATTAAATCTTAACATTGCCACTTGTAGTGCATTAGGGATCTATTTTAATTATTATTTTACGAGATTTGACTTTTTAGCTAAACCAGCCTCATGCCAGTGAAATAATTGCAGTTATGAATGCAGATTATGCAGTAATGATTCATATTGTGGCCTTTGCAATGTTTGTTTTAAAACTGGAGTGGATAATTTAGCCAAAAAAGAGAGCTCTGTTGGCGCACTCTCATAGTTCAAATATAAATTGTATTGTGCAATAGGTTACGTATGTTTATTAGTCAGCTCTTGTACAGCAAATAAACCCAACTAATACTGTTGCTTTCTGTATATGTTATTCTGCTATATTCCAGATTAATGCAAGCCATCAAGAACATTACCTATGTACTGTAACTTTCTCATAGTTTTTGTCTTGACCTGATTAAATGACCGTGTTTTAAAAGCAGTGTCTTGTCTTTCGATTTGAAGCATGATGTTGCTGCCAAATGCTAATATATATATATCTCCATGCGAATTGGATAAGGTCATGATTTCAGTTTTTCCAAACACCAAAATAACACCCATATTATGTTTAATCACTAATATATTTCCTGCTGTTTTAGTTTTTAAAACGGGCACCAATATCCTGGAGAAATGCCCTTGTTATAAATTTGATACTAAATGAACCCAATTTATTTCCTGCTGAATTAAACCACAGGATGGAACTTGCTGCTTGTTGCTATTGCCATTATATACAATATACAATCACACGTTTCAACATCTTTTATAAGGTCACACACGCAGTTCCTTATAATGTAAAACTGTTCAAGTCCCATTAGCTATTTTAACATAAAATACTTCCTCAAGGTTGAGTAAAGTGTGCAACGGTGACGAACTTTGTGGGAAAATTACTGAGGAAGTGAATGCAGACAGTGTACTATAACATTAAATCCAAACTGAAACTTGATTAGTCTATGAAATATTTGAAGCATATAATACAGTTTTTAATATTATGGTTGAAAAATTTATTTTCCCATCTAAAAACTTCTGCTTCACAACTCACTGTGATTTTAAATTACCACCCCATCATCCTTTTTTAAACTGACATGATATTGAATTCTTATAGCAAGACGAGCTGAACCTTTTATGCATGCATGTATGCCCTTGGATAAATTAAATTGTGGTAACAAAAACAACTTATTTAGTAAGATGTCATGAAACTTTATTAACACTTATTTCTGTTATCTTGCAACTTTGCGATGATTGTCTCATTTGCTTAAAAATACGTCACACACTGTTTTATTACTATGTGCTTTCAGAGAAAATAAAGATTATTCTGAATTTACATCCTTAGACATTATATACATTATTGGGCATCATGTTCAGATGTAAGCACATTCACTGAAATGCCTGAAATCATATTACAAATCTTTGGTCCATAGTTTGCAATATAGCTTATAAATTACACCAAAGACATCTAGCTGGCAGTGTAAGCTGACCACTATACTTGTGCATCATCACTTATAAGCATTCATTAACAGTATAATATAAACTTCACATTTTCAAACATGAAAATTGTCTCAACAGATTTTCCTGCTCTGACCATCTGTTTCTCGCTGCCTTAAAAACACACACTGAACACACTTTGTTAATTAATCCCATAAATTGAAGTGGAACAATCACATGTTGCCGTCGACCGACAGCTACTGTAAGAGTGTCCGCAGCACAGAGCAGGGAAACAACATGGCCATTCTTCCCCCTCTCCACGCTCCATTTAGCACGTTAAACTCAGAGAAAAACCCTTGCACTGTTTTGGGCATTCATTTTAGGTGATCAGAGATAGAATAGCGTTGCACAGTACAGGAGTATGAATAGGTCACATAGACAGATTGAGGGCTTGCTTCCTCTGAGAAAATAACATTGAAGTCTATTGAAACAGAAGTGAACCTGCTGACGCAAACCCACAAATCCATGACGGTGAGAATACAAAAACAAAACAAGGTAAACAACACTGACACATTTAAATACTTGAGTCCATTATTGGAGATGGCTTCAATTACTTTGCATTGTTGACATACTTTTTCCTTTCATGTCATAAGTCTATGCAAAATGTGTGTATTTCCAGTCACGGTCTCCAAAGAAGCAGATCACATGCTTTCTCACAGCTGTCTGTCTAGCAAAGAGGCATGACCAGCAAAAATTAGCTCCCAACAGTGTGTGGTAGGGACACTGCTAACTTCAAACTGCCTTGGTGTAGTTAAAAAGTTTCATTTTGACATGGCATGGGAGTTTCTTTATATGAATTTCTCAGTAAATTCAACAAAACTGGTAGTTGTTGGTCTTCATCAGGGGCTGCTCCTCTTCTTCGCGGTCACAAGACTGATCACAGGGGCCATGGCAACAGCATTTGGGCTGGTCACACTCCTCACCCTCTCTGCGTTGCTCCAGCTGCTCTGGCTGCTGCACATTTTGGTAGATTAGCTGTGAAGAGACAGAGGTCATCACCACGAGATCCATAAGTTACTTTAGACAGATATCTATTTAGAACAGGCCTAGGTCTGCAGGGGTGCAAAAGGGTGCATTGAAAGTGCATTATGTTTGCACCCCTTTGAAACTCGAATGCACCCAGGTCTGATTTAGAAGCACTTTTAATGTTTAACCTGCTTTTATAATTATGCCTATATTTTGTCTGCTTGCTTTTTAATTGTGTTCTTTGTGCAGCATCTTTGAGTGTTTAGAAAAGCGCTATATAAATAAAGTTATTATTATTATTAGTTAGAATTTCTACAGTATGTAACAGGATGTGTAGGTGTACAATAAATCTACAGTATGGTATGGACCTAAATATATTACCAGTATTTTTTTTAAGTTATAGTTGTTGTTATTGCATTGTATGTGATGTACAATGCATATAGTTATTTACAATTTGAGTCTTGAGTCTGGGTTAAGTAAGTAAAATTTGCACCCAAATTATTTTAGTTCTGGCTTATGAATAGAGGCACTATTTTGACCAGCTAAAAGTCTGTCTGCTATGATTAATTTCTCACTGATAAACTAAAGCAACAAAAAAGATAAACCGTGCTAGTAATAAAAATAAAAAAAAAGTTCAAATGTTAATAATACCCATGCTGTTTGCCTTAAAGACAAACTGCTATTTCAACAGATGACAGATATTTTCCACAAATAACTTACATGGCATCTAAAAATAATAGCCAAATTCCTTTAACTTCCTATAGTGGTTTGTGAATCAGAGGTTTTTTGAGGACAGGGTCTGAGCAGTCACATGACCTGCAAAAGTTGTTTTGCTTTGGTGCATCAAACGTACCTGCTCCTGCTCTTGGCTCTGTCCCGTCAGACCACCCAATAATCTCTCTACCATCGAACTGATCTTTGTGAAAGTTGGACGCTCTGTTGGCTCCAGGTTCCAGCACATCTTCATGATCATATAGCTGGAAGACAAAAGACCTGTAGTTCAGCCAAGCATTTTGTAATAGAGCAAAATTGTGATGAACCAGTTTGGACAGATATGACTGTTGTGGAAGCCTTTGACGCAGTTTAGACAAGAGAGACCTGTTAAGAGACACAGAAGCCCCCTCCAGTTGAAACTTGCCAGCGTGAAATAGCAGTTATACGGCCCCCAAGCTCCAAGATCATGTGGCTAACAGGCAGAACTGAGGCCTGACTCAGAGCAGAACAACAGATGATTAGGCCCTGACTAAGACCAGGCCCGAGTCTCCACAGCGCAGTTTATTCCGGTGGTGTGACAGCCACGGCAAATCGCCACACACACGCACACTCACATAGAAGGCTAAAAACTCTGTCATTTTCACATCTGGGGCAGTGCCTTATGTTCAGATGGGAGTTTGGGGTTACAGCAAATAAAGCAAAGGACATACATAATCAGAAGTGCAATTCAAGTGTATTCATAGACCACATTTAAGCAGGGAACTTATTATAGGTAAGTAATATGTTATGACCTCATCGAGAAGAGTCTTCTGATGTGAGAAAGGGCAGAAAATGGATCTTTTAATCACTCGCATTGAAAGTTAGTGTTTGAAGAGTGGAAACTTAGCTCATCTTTGTTCATTTATGTCGTGATGTGATAATGATGTCTAAATTTGTGCCTTATCTTCCTGACCACCTTCAATGACAGCTAACTGTTTAGCTATGTTTATTCTAAATAAAATTACATTATTGCAGTGAATTAACCCTAACTCTAACCTGGATTCAGGCCTAACCTTAACCTGAATCCAACCTTAACCTATCTTAACCCATAACATAACTTTAAGTCATGTTGTTAATCTAGATTTACATCATGGGACCTTGTTTTTTCAGGTTTCCATAATGTGAGTGTATATCAGTTCTGACAATGTGATAAATACTCCTCCCCCCCCCCCCCCCCCCCCCCCCCCCACACACACACACACACACACACGGTTTCAGGAGACATTATATTGGCTTTAACCGTAACAACTACTTCTCTAACTCTAACCTTAACTCTAACCCTAATCAAAAAGCCCCATATGTTCACTGATTTAAAATCATGCTGTTGATCTAATACCTCCGGATAACTCATGAGGACGCATATACGCATATACATTCAAATGACCATCAGGTGATAGACGAGAAAGACTATAGTATAATATGTAGTTGTGCTGAGAATAAATATTATAACTTACATCTCAGGTGGAGCAAAGTCTGGCTGGGACATCTGGTATCCTCGCTTCACCATTTTGTAGAACCTGGGGTCCACTGCAATACTGGGATATGGGCTCTTACCTGGTAATAAATATGTTTTGTTATTGCCATTTGTGAAACCCTAATAGTAATATAACATAATAGTTTCATTGTCTAACCCAGTGAGAAGATCTCCCATAACAGGATGCCGTACGACCAGACGTCACTCTGAACAGTGTAGACACATTCAAAAATACTTTCTGGGGCCATCCACTTGACAGGTAAACGTGCCTGTAATGATTCACTTCAAGTTTATTGATCACAGTGGAGAAATTTACATATTTACACAATAGGTTGGTAGCTGCAGATGGTCAATAAACTTCCTCTGTGTTAGAACTTCAGCATCATGCTTTCTTTAGTTCCCTGCCTACTACTGTTTATTCTACAACATATCATTACTTGTTTGGGATTGAGCCCCACAAATTTGCCATTCTAATCTTATGTCTTAAAGTCCTTTCTACCAATAATCATGCTTTTGTGGTTCAACAGTGGTACCACTTTGTGAAGCTATTGTGAACAAATATTTCACTTTTGTTCATATATATAGTACTGACCAAGACAAAATTGAACTTTTTCATGTGGATAGGCCCAGTAATTACCGAGATATTAACCAGAGGCTAGGTTAACAAATCTGCAATCTGACAGTTAAACAGCATATTCTACCATAGAATTCTGACCTGGCCTTTATCTCAGTTTTAAACTTTCATTCTACAATGTTTGATATCCCATGAATGCAACCTCCATAGTACAGGAAGCATATTGGGAAAAAAAGATTGCACTTTATTACACTCAATAGAGAACTTACATTTCCTTTTACTACATAGTTGGAGTCATTCATGATGTCTCGGGCCAGACCAAAGTCACAGATCTTAGCCTCTCTGCGGTCTGTTAGAAGGACATTCCTGGCTGCCACATCTCGATGAATACACTGTAAAAATAGTCACACATGCAACAACAATAAGATGACAATGGAGCTCAACAGTGACGGCCTGCTCAGATTCTGCAAGTAAATTATTAATTTTTCCCATAGACTTTTCGAAAAATTCAAATATTAAGAGTTCAAAGGCATCGCACAGGTTAACTAATATGTGCCAACTAATATCCATAACATGGTTGTTTTAAATACAAAAAGGCAGTTTAAAATGTGAGATTCTGTGAAATGTTTTATTAACTTGGCAATTTATAAGGTTTTAGAAACAGATTTAAAATAAAATTATAAGTCTTGTGGCCATTAGTTAACACGCTGCTGATTATCCCCAAGCAATCTTTTCAAAGTGGAAAGTCTATGAGAAAAATGAATGGGAAAGTTTGTTCCGGCACCATAGGGTTACTGTTGACCTCTGTCTCCTCAGATACTTCTAGGATGACCCATAAAACATAAGTTATTCAATGGGAAATACCCCTTATGGCCCCCTGTTACCAATTATCCATCCTCATTACACTTCTCATAACAGCCTTCTTTCATCCAACATAACAAACATGTCAGTTTTTTGTGTTTAATTTAGTTTACACTCAGTTCTGACCTCCTTATACCACTCACTATCTTTCAAAAAAAATAATGCCCAACTTAACTTTCGCATACTTACATTTTTACTTGCAAGGAACTCCAAACCCTGAGCCACTTGGAGGGAAAACCGGAGCAAGTCGTCTATGTCAAACGACCAGTCGACATTTGATTCAGTCACTGTTATTTAGACAAAGGAAAGTTTAAGAAAATAAAACCAAATTGGAGATGTTGGAGATTTATAGAGACACTTTACCTTGAGATGAGTCGATGTGTAGTGGCTGAGTAGGTCTCATTTCTAAATAGCTGCCTGAAGATGTGCTGGAGATCCCACTGTCACTATTGGACATAATGAACCAATTATACTAGGTAATGTTTTATAATGTTGTTGTTGTTGTTGTTGTTGTATATGTAGTATATTTAAAAGTACCTCCGTATGAAATGTTTCTGATTGCAAATGTTCTTATAGTCGTTTTCCACAATCTCAGGGATGTTCAATACAAAGTTCATAAACATCTCTGCCTTATGTCGCAGGAAGTTCAAGAGGTCACCTAGACTGCAGTACTCTGTTATCACCAGCACTGGACCTGATGAGGAAAAGAAGACATTACATCATGTTCAACAAACTAAACTATTAATACTACAACATTGTACAAAGGTGATAGTGATGAGTCTAACCT
Organism: Periophthalmus magnuspinnatus; assembly: GCF_009829125.3. Taxonomy (NCBI): domain Eukaryota; kingdom Metazoa; phylum Chordata; class Actinopteri; order Gobiiformes; family Gobiidae; genus Periophthalmus; species Periophthalmus magnuspinnatus. Next base: position 6,591,317 of record NC_047135.1, on the reverse strand, counting down.
CCATATGTGCATGCACCAAGTAAGTTGACAATGTTCTTGTGGTTTCCCAAATGGCTCAGGATTTTCAGTTCAGACATCAGAGCTTCCCTTTCGTCCGAATGAGCACTAGCTAAAAATTAGTCACCACAAATGTAAGTCCTTGTTTGTATTACATCTAATCCATCTAAGTGATTTTTATAATGAAAATCACCTTTCAACATTTTTACAGCCACACGTGTCACATTGTCCTCTTTTCCAAGACCATAGGCTGTGGCTTCAACAACTTTTCCAAAAGCACCAGCACCAAGAATCTTTCCTGCAAAACAAAACAGTACAAAGTCAATCCCCATGGTGTTCAGAGTGATAGAAATTCGGACTGTTACCGTAGCAATTAACAATTTGAAATGTTTTAAAAAGCTGTTCTTGCATCAATAAAGTTTTGTTGGGAATAAAAGTTAGTACATTCTTACCTAGCTTGAGCTTATCTCGTGGAAATTCCCACTTCTCATTGTATGGTAGCTGAGTAGGATCAATAAAGGTGTAGTTGTTCCCGTCACTCGCCTCAATAATTTTCCATCTGATTTCATATCTTGGTTTCTGATAATAAAAAGGTAAAGCTGTATCTTCATTCACAAGTTGAGTTTTAAAAGTTAAAACTCCCTTGACTCACCTGTTTGTATTTGTAAAGGAGGAACACCAAAAGCAGAAGCAGCACTGACAGAACTCCTCCAGCTCCAAACAGAGTGGATGTAAAGAGCTTATCTGCCAAAGAAAAACATAATAATTTGACTTGACACTACAAATGATTTCTAACTTACAAATTTCTAACTCACCAGACACCTCCATGGCAAAAGTGTCACTGCTCACGCCCACGACATTGAAGGCCACACACTCCACGGTCATCCTTCGTCTAGACGGTCCCACAGTGAGGACGCTCGCCACCTCCACTGCACCGTACTCCTCCCTCTGTACCTCCACTGTGGGCGCCTGCAGGGGGATGGGCATCTGGGTCCCTGAGTTATTCTCCTTACACCTGTTTGTTAAAATGCACAAATTACACTACTGAGTTCATGCTTCTAAAAGAACTAGCAGGACTACTTCAATTTGGCTCTTTCTTTAGCTCTTCCTTTGAGTCACACAGTGTTCTTGATTTAAAACTACTGATTGTATACACAACATCACTTAAAGGTCCTATATTAGGCAAAATTGCCTCTTGTGAGCGTTAAGTCATGTCATGATGCTGTTACCTCATCAAAAATATACCTGGAGTTATGTTTTGTTTCATTCACACGTTTATTATTAGTCTGTCTTCTTATCCAAAGTGCAAAATGCTCCGTTACACTTTGCGAGGTCATGATACGGTAGTTTTCATGTTAACAGCTACCTTTTACCTTTAGTTCAGTAGAGAGTGAGAGTGTAAATTCCAGGGCTGAAATCATATAAATGAGTCCAGTGAAGGTGTATGGAGTTTAAAAACAGTGGCGCACTTCCTGTATTACCACATGACATTACAAGGTGGAACAGAGTGTTTACAGTTTGAGTGAAGAACTCAGCTGAAATACACAAGTTTTTTGTGCAAATGAAACAAAATACAACAAGGTATGTTTTTAAATAAGATACAACATTATAACATAGATCGGAAAATAGCATAAGGGCCTTTTAATCATCAGCATTTTGCTCAGGTCAGTTGTCGAGACAGATTTTTCACATCCTAATAGGTTTTACCATTGTATTGTTATAGACAGGAACTGGGAATAAGACGATCAAATACATGTCTGTCCTTGTTGGTATTCTACCATCACTCATCCTTTTGTGGCCACCAAATCAATCCATATTAAACAGTGTGTCCATTATAAACAACTTTAGTGAAATGGCCACTGCCTTAATGGAAGCCTCACTGTAGTCTATGCATCTCAGACACATGGCTGCAGTTATCCACCTTGGCACACGTCTGTACTATCCAAGGATATTAGGGCTTCAGGTAAGATAAACCTGAGGGCGGAGGGGGCGGGCTGTTGCTCTATATTAAAGATGCTCTTGAATGCGAGAGTATCTCCCTTAAGGATGCTAATAATATGGAATCTGTTGCTTTGAAGCTGTCTCTGTCACCGCGAATGTCTTTCATCATAACTAGACTTTATTGACCTCACAATGTTAATGACACCTTTTTGTGATGATTTGACATCCACCCATAAAGAGTGTAACAACAATGAAGTCTTTGTAATGGTTGACTTCAATATAAACTTGGAAGACAACAGATAAATTTATGTTTGAATAACTGGTTAAGGGTCCAGCAAGGATAGCTAAAGTTTTAAGTACACAGATAGATCTGAAAGAGTAAGAAAATGTTACAACTTCATCACTGGCCTGTCCAAACATAATTTAACTGTGGTGGAAAGGAAACTGACCAAACTGAGATTCAAAACTAGGTCATATCCCAGTGTTTCTTCATATCACCAGGTACCAAAGTTCTGTTAGATCAGGAATTAAATGATTTATATATATATTTATTAAATTAAATAATACCAATTGGAATGAAACTCTATCTTGAGATAATTTGGAGCGTGTATCTCAATCCTTTACAGTAAGAATGAACTCAACCATAGGAAAGCATGATGCTGCATTATTCAGTAAAAACATTGGGTTCTTCTAACACTCATTTAATTAATCTCTTAGTGACCCACAATGTTTTTCCCGCAAACTGAAAATGTGCTGTCTTTACAAAACTAGAGATTATAATGACATAAATAATTATAGGCCCATCAGCATTTTACCAAAAATCACAGAAAACAATAATAATTATGATGAAATGGCTAAACACATAAGTTCAAACACCAATGAACTGTACCTTCTACAGTTTGGCAGTCTTTTTTTATTTCAAAACTTTCAAAATTTGGTTTCTTGAGAAAAAAAAAATACAACTTTGGAGTCTTCATATTTGTCCAGTAACATCCTGGCAAAATATAATCTCTTGAGTCTTGAAAATTATAAACTGTGCGTGGCAGCGTGTGGTAGTTTTAATGCATGTATACTTTTTGTGTTTTCCCTGAAGATACTCTCTGGTACAATGCACTAAATGGCAACATGTATGTTATAATTACATTTTTGCCTGTTTAAATTAAATAAATAAACAATAAATATAGTCATGCAGCTGTAGGTATTAAATCTTGTGAATGATTATGGAGTCAAAACTCTTATAGTAACTGAATGGAAATATTTCTGCCAATATTTCTGCCAAATAACTGTAATCTAAGAAAGCCAAAAAGAATCAAATCTGGTTACGAATTACATTTTAAATTCTCAGTTTGAGTCTGCTCACGACAGATGGTAACACACTTTGACCTTAAGGTTTATTCAAAATTGGGGAAGGGAAGATTCCAGATCTTAATTAAGGTCATTATAGACTGACAACAAAAATAGGGTTTAGGTTCATGGACAGATAAAACATGTTACTCACGTGGGCCTGATCCCAAAACACTGGTACCAAATGATTCTTGGAGCAGGGTAGCCATAAGAAGTGCATGTGAGTGTGGTGACATTTTCCCATCGGACCTCTGCAACAGGCCTCTCTGTGATACAGGGGATAAATAAAAAGTCTCATAGACAGGGCACTGATGTTTTCTGTGTTGTATTTATGTGTTTTACTTACGATACATTTGGACTTGAAATGTGATTGAGGCATTGGCCAAATTGTTTTCTGCGTAGAACGTGTACTGGCCCTGTTCATGAGCATTCATCCGTTTGAGCTGAAGGCTAGCGTGGTATCTAAAACAGAAATGATACATATATGAGAAGCATGAAAAGCAAATACTGGAATTAAAGATAGATAGTTGTTCCCAAAACTGGTTTCAATTCACATCAAAATAATATAGTGTGTGTAAGAAGGAAGCATTATTTGACATGGGAAGACAAAATGACAATTATATGTACTTTAATTTGAGTGTATTTTTAAATATAATTCCTAAATAACCAGATTTTTTGTTATCTTCTTTAAAAATGGCAAAATGCATTGTGCAAACTAACGAAGACATTGCATATCTAAGAGTATAGTTAAATCTGTACCTGTTGTTGTATCGTATGAACTTGTGCTCCTGTGTTGAAGTACTGGGGGTGGTTGGTGTGACCCACTTGTGCTCTGTAATATGGGGGTATGCTTCTATAATCACACTGAGCTCCAGGTCCTCTCCTTCATTCACCTCCACAGACAAACCCCGATGAGCCAGTTTTGGAGAGAGTTGGGGTTGTAACCTGATGTAGGGCTTATCTGTTGAAAATAACACGCATTTAACATAATTTATTACATATTTGATCCTTTTCAACTGACCCGAGTGTGGTCCGACCTACTACTAGCAGGTATGTTGTTGTGCTGTTCACTCCAGCTTCATTGGTGCCAATACAAGAAATGTTCCCGGTGTCTGCCAGGTCCACAGCTGAAATGGTTAATATGCTTTGGATGTCTAGTCTATTCTCTCCATTTGATTTAACCTTCTCCTCAATAATCGGCTTCTGGAGACACAAAAAAAGAACATCATTACAGGGAACCAGATTTCTAAAAAGTTAACTGCATTGTACTGACCGATTTAGTTGTATATTTCCAGGTGACATTATAGTTGAAGTTGGGGTTGTGTGTGGTGCAGCGAATCTTTAGTTCTTCCCCAACAATGCGGATGTATTCCTCAGTATCCAGGAAGACATATGGAGGGAACCGAAGCTCTAGAGGAGCAGAAAAAAATATTGCAGAGAAGATATAGATCTATACTATAGTTTTTGTTTCATGTGGATAGGCCCAGTAACAAGCCATGTCAGTTAAAAGGCAAATTTTACCATAGGATTCTGACATGCTCTTCAGCTAAATTTGAAACTATATATGGACATTCTAGATGTTGAGAAGAAATATTCTGCAAGATCTGAATCGTGATAAGTACTCAAAATGGCATCATTAAACAGGAAGCTGAAACCTATTAATAGAAACTAAATCTTACTTTGAATAACATTGATGGAAAAAACCCTGGAAGTCTTCTCCACTCCATTGACTCGCGCCATGCACACATAGTCGGCATTGAAGCTTGGGTGAAGGTTGTGAATGAGAATGCCACGGTGCTTGTACACTGTATAGTTCATTCCTGGTGGGACAGAGGTGCCGTTGTCCATGCGCAAGCCAATGTCTGTGGCCGAGGGGTCAGTCAGGAGACAGGGCAGCATGAAGTCCTCTCCCTCTTTTTTCACAATACGAAGGAAGTTGCTGCTAGCCCAGAACACCCGGTTAGGATCTGAAAAGAGACCGTGGAGTGAGTGGATTTAGTTGGTGTGAAAGAGGATAATGCTAAATATGTGAGAGAAGCAGACAATCACTGTTTTTCAAACTGTGGTTCTGATACCATTATAAACAAGTAGGCTTTTTTTTCTTTTGGCTCACAGGGTTCTAGTTTTGGTTCACTTTGAATCAATTTAGTTCATTTTTTGTGTTCATCCTCATTAGGGTTGGTCCTAATTTAGAACCGCAACTACTAGTCATAGTTTAGTTTTATTTTAGACTTGATTTAATGACGAAAAATTTGCCCATTTCCCATAGCATTTACCTATTCAAAACAAAATGTAGTATTTACAGGTTCACTATGTAACATTTGTCAAAGGTGTCAGTCAGCTGCTTGTGTCCATGGAGTAGATTGGAATGTTCCACTGTATGACTTGCATTCTTACTGTGAGCTATGTCTCTTCCCCACAGATCTGACCACCTATTTGTTTCCATGGAAATAGATACATTTAATCCCATACCGTGGAACATTCAGGACAAAGCAATAACATCTCCACAGAGACAAGCAGTTGACAGACCTTCCATCAGAAAAGTTACAAAAAACACATGTAAATTGTCAACTGTCCTCTAAATAAACTTGAAACCCAAGAATAGACCTGGTATGGACCTGTACAGATCAATAATGCACTCACCTCTGACATAAACATGTATGGAGGCGGTGAGCTCGCGTTGTGGTCCGCTGGTATAATAACACACATATGTCCCAGTGAACTCTGCAGTGGGCCGCTCCACTCTCAACATCTGGACACTCCCCCTCAGTTTGGAGATGTAGCGCCGGTGTTTGGGCAGCCGTGGCCTCCAGTTCACAGGACCATCACCCTCACACCTCAGGTCCAGCTGAGTGCCCACCTTCACCACCACCTCAGGGCGTGTCAGCACTCTGGAGTTAAACCTAATCACAGGACGCCTCCACTCCACTGAAACACACAATGACATAATATAACAAAAAAATTACATTCATTTGGTTCATTGGTGGAAAGAAAAAGTCCATTTTAGGGTTTTTTCCTTGTACTTTTCTCACTATATTTGAAAAGAGGTATCGATACATTCTACTCTACAAGATTGAAAAGTACCAAGTATTTTACATGTGTTTTGAGTCTTGCTGATAGGGAGGTTTTAGCAGATTTGCACAATTCTTAACTTATATAGTAATCTAATAGTTCTTTAATAGTGGGTACTTCAATGTTATGTTTATAATACATATATTTGAGTCACTTTTTTAAGTAATGCAACACTAAGTATTCCTCCATCACTATTTTGGTAGCAGTGAAATGTGGTCAAATTATAACGGGGGTGGGGGGGTGGGGTGGTTACGGTCTGTCTTTTATTTTGACCTCAGTTTCTGTTTCAGTGCAGCTCTGTCATAAAATGTATGTTATATCACTCATCTTTGTCATGAACGTGGTCCTTGTTTAGAACTATTTAAAACTTGATTTAGTTTAGACCCATTACGCTAAAATGGTGATTTTCTATGGTAGTTTTGTGAATCAGTGCTTTGATCCTTGATTCAATCCTGTTTTTGTATGTAGTAGATTGAAAAATGTCCTCAGTTTATAACATTATTGCATGCTATGTTCACACAATATTGCACACAACATATGCAACATTTTGGGATCAAAATACACTACATTTAGAATCCTTAGATAATCAATATTTTAGGGTGAGGCTTTGGTGCCCTAAAGGCACAAAGATGCTACTTTTATAAATAGAGGAACAGTGATGTTTTTGACTACACAAAGTCTGAAAATCAAATGAATCAAGAATTGTGTTGAGCCGCCTTCCCTATTATCAAGATATTGGTTTTGTAGAAGGTAGTTTAATTTTAAAATCTTTAAAAAGACAACTGAGAGTAACTACTCAGCACTTTTTATGCATTCATAACATGTTAAATAATCTTGACAAAGCACTCAGCATTATGCACTGAACATGTTAATAATTGTTCCACTTCTCAAATTAGCAGTTCCCACAACCTCAATATGACCCCAATTATACCCAGTTCAATGCAGGGCAAAGCAAATTGAGGCTTATTAACCAAGTGCTTTAATTAGTTATGCACGGCAAAGAAAGTATAATTGAGTTGAAACAGTCAGCAGGTGACAGTTGACAGCACAAGAACCAGCTGAAATGTCATATGTTTGTTTGCCTCTCATTAGACACAATAGAAGGTTAAAGGACCAATAACAGACTTTGAAATTGCTATGTTCATTCAAAGGCTCCCATACCAGTAAACATTGATCAACCTAGCAAGGGTACATTTTGCACTTTATAATTCAGTCGATAAGATTAAGTCCAAGATAAAAATGTAACATTATATAAAATAATAACGGACCTCAGGGGTAGAATTAGCTGGCTTGTGTGCGAATATTGGGATACAGTACAGTGACATAAATCACACATCATGTTACCAAGCCCTTAACAATAATGCCATGGTACGTGAAGAGAAATCCAGAATAGTTTACCTTGAGGCATTTGTACTTAATAAAATGTGCCTATAAAAAGTTAGAATTTATGTTTGCTGAAATGAGTTTGTGTTGGGCCTTACCTGAGGCGGCAGAGGCTGTTAATCCCAGCAGTAGAGTGAGCAGAGACAGCATCATGGATCAGCTCAGAGCCCAGTGTGTACAGAGACACACTCCTCTGTCCTGGTACTCCTTCTACAAGAGGAAATACAGTAACACAGTCAGAATTTCTTTGTCACACAACACTCCTGGTAAAGTCATTTTTGGGGTTTTTGTTTTTTGTACTCACCTGCTATCTGATAGGAAGTTCTCAGTGTATAAGCTGTAGAAGTAGCATCCAAATTAAACATCAGTATCCTCTTCTGTCTATCCTGGCCCCTCTTTCTTTCTCACTTCTTGTTGTTTACCTTCCCAGACACAAAGTCACACTGCAAACATGAAATCTAGCAACAAGCTGCAAGTGGAGGGTGGAGTGTGAGGAGGCGGGTCGTCACATCATGCTCAAGAAATTAATGAGCTGGTGTCAATTTGTCACAGAGGAGCACGACTCCCCCCGGGACCAATCACTTCAGTCAATGCCGGACACAAGCTGGTTTGGAGCAAGACACAAGTGCTAACAGTACAAGCAAGGATTACCATAGTTGCATTTGAAATATTAAGTCTAGTTTTGCAACATTTTCAACAAAGTAAGAGTTCATTTGCAAAAACAGAGAAGTGGCTTTTGAAAAGAAATGTCAGAGGCTTGCAATTTAATCAAATTATTGTTATTAATAATATATGCAGAAGAATTACACATCAAAAACTGATATGTATGTTTCTGCAAATGAACTGTTTGAATATTTGTTATGTAAATTATGCATAGAGGATTTTTTTTTCTTTAACTATCCCAAAAAAATAAAAAGTCCCAACGACTAGACAGTAACAAATTATCATTCATTTTTTGGGGGAATTTACATTTGTCTCAAGGCACTAATTTATCCCTGACCCTGAACTGTGAGATTTTTAGTTAAAGTCTGGAAACTCCATTTTTTATTGCATAATGTCTTAATGAAATTATTCTCTCAACTCTATCAGATAAAAAAAGATCCAAAACTAAAGTGTAAATGATGACAATAATACTTTATTGTCACTGTTACAGATACATATAAAAATACATTTGTAAACATTAGGAAGAGCTTTGGTACGAGAGCGTGTTTTACAGTGACTGTGCATTATTTAGAAAGTATTAAAACAAGCGAATGAGTGAATTCAAATGGAAGCATATGTACATACACATAAGGCAAAACACGTGAACAATAGCCCCTCGTGTTGGCAAATAACATTAGCTGCAAGATAAAATCCACTGTTCATACTCATTTTATACAAAGGCATAAGGCAGTGACATGCTGTTCACCTGAGGCACCCACCATCACAAAAACAGGAGTTCATTCTTTAAAATAGTCTGTTCTAGGTTCTTGGCAATGCATAAGTTGTGTAGAAATCTCTATGTGTTTCTATATATTTCATAATAAAGTGCAAATATAAAAAAAAAAATAAAAAAATTTAAAGTCTATCCTACTTCAGAGTTATTCAACATCAATGGGAAAAAACATTGTGTTTGATAGAAATAGCTTTAAAATAGACTGGATGACTGACTAAAAACTAAAGCTAAGTTTAAATTTATATCAGTGCATGTGCAGTCCATCTGTTGCATTATAAAACATTGCATACAAAAATAGGTGTAATACAAATGCTACATCTCCAACGGTCCCTTCAGAAAAAATATGCTTAAAGAAAGATATTATTCTTTTTTTGGGTTATTTACTACATATATAGATCATGACTTAGCGTGATGTTTGTTCTAAACTGCAATATTAGAGTGACCAAATTTTCAAAATTAAAACCTGAGGCAGACCCGAGTTAGGATGGTTGGTATAAATAAAATTGTGAAAAGATTGCGTAACATTGTGCATTCTCGAATCACTGGGGACAGTATATAATCTGAGTTGTCTTGGACTGTCTGTGCCATTTTTTGATCATTTTCAAGCACGGTTTATTCCCCTCTTTACTGCTGGTGGGCATCAGATCAGACACCTGGAACATTTCTTGTATAAAACTGTGAGAAATCTGCTGGGACAGGGTACATAGGACTCAAAACTGGGACTGTCCCGGGTAAATAGGGACGTCTGGTCAGCCTAAGCAATACTGATTTAAAGCAGCTTCATAACAGAAATGAGTCCGCTGCAGAACTGAGAAACCTTGTCTGGAAATGCAACTTTGAGTGAGTTAGTGTCATTAAAAGTAAATTTTACATAATGAGCTTCAGAAATCCTTGTTTTTATCTTTGTCAAAAGATCGTGGAAACAGTTCCTAGAAAAGTACCACATGTAATTTTCATAGTAAAAGTGAAATAAGAACTGGAGAGTCCAAGAGTGCTTACTGGAAATTCAATGATTTCTCAGCTGCTACATTCTACTTCAGTCATGTTTCAAAGCATTGTTCTATAAGATTTTCAAAAGGCTCAAATTGGTTGGTTGTCCCACACAGTAGGCTAGAGGAAGCTGTCTTCTACCTCTGGCGTCTCAGGGCGGCCCAATAAGGCATCCCGCTCGCTGCTGCCCTCTAGTCTGTCCTCTTCAGGGAGGGTGTCTGCTGTGTCCATCGAGTCAGTCTCCACCTCCTCCAGAGCCATGGAGCTAAGGGAAAACAAAAGACAATTTTAAAACTCCATCTTACATGAGTCACACTAAAAACAGAACAGATATTTATAAATGTCCCAGACTTGAACAGACGACCCGCCAGCTTCCCCTTTTTTAACAAAATTCCCCTCATAACCCTAACCCAAATTAAAAACACTTAACCCTCTCTTATCCTCTCATTGAATTGTTGTTTATCCCAATAAAAAAAAAATAAAAAAAATAGCAGTATTTCTCACATGCATATTGAATTGATACACAACTGATGGAACCAATTATTTTAATATAAATCACAAATGCCTCCTGCTTTTATGATCTTACGGAGAGGAATAAATCTGTCCATCTGTAACATCTGTTATTTTAAAGCCTTGTCTCAAATGTTTAGAATAAAAATAAAAGACTTCAAAAGCATTAACTAAACAAGACACATTCATCTATTCAATTCAATTCAATTCATTTATTTTTGTAACGCCCAAAATCACAACAACAGTTGTCTCGAAGGGCGTTCATGTTTTGGTTGATGGGGGAAACCGGAGTACCCGGAGGAAACCCATCCAGACACGGGGAGAAACATGAAAAACTCCACACAGAAAGGCCTGGTGACCCGGGGATCGAACCAACCTTCTTGCTGTGAGACATGAGTGATGGCACTCAGTCACCGTGCCGCCAAGACACAAAAAACAAAACAACAGGAAGAATCAGACACAACAAGAAAAATCAGACACAACAGGAAAAATCAGACACAACAGGAAAAATCAGACAACATAAGAATCTACTGCCAATACTAATGCCTTTGTGTGAATCCAACAGCTACACAAACGGGTTTGTACTTAGTATGGAAGTATAACACATACAGACCATTATTTTATACATTGTTTATGACAAAATTGCTCTAAGACAACTTAATAATACAAACAGGTCCACTGACTTCATGTTCAAAACTGCAGAACTAATAGTTCCTATGGCATTTCACTGTAGCAAGCAGCTGATTTTTTATTAATCTTTATTGCTAATGTGATATTTTTGAATCCTACATGTATGACCCGGAGTCTAAATGTTGAATGATTGAATCACTGCAATTAAGTACAGGGCAGGGGTATAGGGGTAGGTGCAGCACATACAGAATTATTCAGACATATATAAATCTATGGAAATACAACTTTGGACAAGATAATGATGATGATACCCTGTGGTTGGTTAAAAGCTTTTAAAAATTGATTTTCCATAATATGTTCCCTTTAACAAAATAAACTGTTATCTGTTTTACAAGCGCAACATTTGGCCTTATTTTGGTTCTGTCTGGTTTTACGAGACTGCATACCTTCCAGGGCTGTCTGACGGGACATCTGTGAAGACTTCATCGGGTTTGGGATCCGGGATGGGGATGATGTAATCGTTGTACGAGGGCAGGGCGTCCTCTATGTCTGGCTGTTGGTGCCTGTAGGTTCTGGGGACTTGGCTGTGTTGGTGGTGGTGGCCCAGAGGAGAGGAGCGGTCCAGAGGTGATGGGACCCCAAATACAGGGCTAGAGGCGGGGAACGGGGAGGATACTCTGGGTTTGGCCCGGACCACAGCAGGGTGCTCACTCTTCACGAAGTTATCGTTCACCTGGTTGTATTTCTGTTCACAGAGAAGTAGTTCAATTTGTCAGAGATAATAAGCGACCCTATGCACAAATTAATTATATAAAGTGGTCATGAAAGTTAACAGTCCTATTAAAAAGCCATTTTTTTATTATGTTAAAATAGAGATTAAGTGCTAAGCAATTATGTGATCTTAAACTCTAATTCGACTCCTTATCAACAACCTTTATACAGTGCCTATAAAAAGTCTACAACCCTATTTAAAAGCCTGCTGTTTTTTATGTAAATAATAAAATAAAATGAGAAAATACCAATAGCCAGTTTTAGTCCAATAGTGGGGATAAAATGTTTAACCTTATCTTTGTTTGTGCTGTCTTAAAACCTAAAAATCAGCTGACAACTATCATCTTACACGATCAATACTGGATGAATAATTTCATAGTTGAACTTTGCAACAGTTTGTTTCATGTGGTTGGACCCAGCAATTACAGCGACATTAACCATAAACCATATTACATTTTAACACTTTAACCATAAATCCGCCACAGAATTCTGGTGAGCCCATCATTTCATCTATAGCCTTCTTAGAATACTAAGCTCTCACATGAACACAAACTATTAGTTACTAAATCTTCACTGGCTATATAAATGTGACTCTTTCTCAATGATCCTGTGTCAACCAAAAGTCATGTGACCCTTTTTTCCTCCAGGGACTCAGTGTTTAATTTGACCAATTAGTGACACCACCTTGTTTGTGGTCTACATCTTCTTTGTGCGTTCAAGTTAGCTATTAGTATAGTATTGTAGGCACTATGTTTGAAAAGTTGGTTTGTTTTTTTCAGTTGCTTTGGTAACTTAACACAGAGCAAGACTAACGCAGGACATAAACAGCATCAAATTAAGTCTAGAACAGAATTAAACCAGGATAAAACTAGGACACGTGTGAATGCCGTCTTATCTCAAATGTAATGTTGTATACAGTGAGTGGGCTACTTCTCATCAGTCCCAACTTGTTACAGTAACTATATATTGTAAATATCCTGGTCTCCACTAGAGGGCAGAAAGGCAGACTTTTGTATGGAAGCGTGTGAATGTTTGAGTAAATGTGGTAATGAGTGAAATGAAATTACTGAAGAACAACATGAGATTTGAAAGTTTGGAATCTGTGGCATTTTGTTGCAGATTAAGTAAGACGAACATGTATGGGTGCAAAGTACCTTTTTGTAGCTGTCACTAAGCATGTTCCCGACACTGTGGACCAGACTGGAGAACTCTGGCCTCTTCTCGTACTTCTCATCCCAGCACTTCTTCATGATCTCATATCTACCAAACAGCAGTGACAAATTAATTAAAGGGTCAAATGTTAATTATATTTCAGCATATACCATTTAGGCATTATACCTCTTTGGCTGTTAAAGGGCCTATATTACACGAAACTGACTGGAGTAAGCCTTTATTATTAGCCTGTCTACATCTCCAAAGCTCAGAATGGTCTATTCCACCTTGTGATGTCATGTAGCGGTATTTTTTAAATTAATAGCTGTCTTTTAGTTCAGTAGAGATTGTCAGTTCCATGGCTGAAATGAGTAAGGAGTATGGAGTGTAAACACACAATGGAGCACTTCCTGTATTACCACATGACATCACAAGGTGGTGAAGCGTTTTCTGTTTCTTGTGTGTTAAACATGTATGAATGAAACAAAACAAAACTCCAGATATATCTTTGTGATGAGGAAACACCATTATAATGTAGATCAGAAAATAGAGTAATATGGGCCTTTTAACCTAGACAGCCTTAACTCTCCACTGTAAATCCCAAATAAGATTTTTCTTTGTCTCCATGGAGAATGTGTGCCTGGAAATGGTAGAGTATGGCATTAAATGTATCGATCTTTGATTTATTCAACAAGCAGGTGTTTTTATTGCACAAGAACCTTGAAAAAATATGTATTCTTAATGTGAGCAGGGTCACCTCTTCACAGATCTGTATCTTGATCTGGTAAAACCATCTCCTTCTCTCCATGGAGATGTATGATATGAATGTCATAGTATGGAACATTCTAGGCAAAACATTAACATCTCATGGAGACAAGCGTCAGACCCTCTACCACTAAAGTTACATAGTGCACCTTTAAACAATGTATATCAACAGCACTTACACTTCATCTGATGCATGTGTTGGCTTGTTCATCCTATAGCCCCTCTTTAGGGCATTATAGAACAGTTCATTCATGGGCAAGTCTGGATATGGTGTTCCTCCTGTAATAAAAGACACATATTTATTAGCACAGGAAAACAGATCTTATTTGTCTTGGGCGCTACAAATAAACAGTTTGTTCTGACTCAAATAGAGGACAGAAATGATATAAAAGTCTAGTGATGTGAGATCCAAACCAAGCTGCACAGAGGAGCTTTGGTAGTGTGCACAGAGGGAGGATTGTGAGTTTGTTTTTGGTTGTTCAGGGGATACTGCAAATGCACTAAACTGCTGTCCTTGTTTTATGGTAGTTTGACAAATTGTGGGAAGAGGGTTTAAAAAACAAAGAGAGGGCTCACAATACCCTCACCACGGAAATGCTGATTTAAAAGCTTGACTGTGCCTAACGAGACAGTGTCCTCATGAGTTTTCAGAAGCTCCTGTTATGTATTGTCCAACTTTAAACATTTAGTGGCCAGAGATGTTGCATTGTTCAACATGCCTGGAAACACGACAGCACACAGTAACATTTTTCATAGCCTATGGGCATGAGAGTCACTTTAATTGGACATTCAGCAGTTCTTAAATTGTTTATGATAGTTAAAGCCTCAACATGTAACTTTTTTGTTAAAAAAAAAAAAAAAAAAAATCAGGTAAAAAAAAAATAGAATGTAGAAAAGCATGTATACTTATGCTGAGTGGGCTTGCATCACAAACCTGACTCTTATTTGGCCTGGAGGAGAGCCTCTTCCAGCTTGTTTGTATGGTTTTGGATTTTTTATTTTTATAGATTCATGCAGGTGATGTGCCTCAAGAAAGTATTGCTTTAATTACTTTTACTTTTTTGCCAAGATGCTGTATAGTTTCCTGATCCAGAGTTTAATCCTGGATATGGTAAATTGGTTGAGCCTATTAAGTCCAAAGTTAAATAGCCATTAACCTAAGATTAATGGACCAACCTCAAAACCAGAGAGGTTGTCATACTTAATTAAGCCTCAAACTACAATAATAAAATTATCCCAGAGGTTGCAGTCAATACTTATGAAGCCCAATATATCAGACCAATAGGGTTAAGGGCATAACAAAAGTACTTTAAAACAATATGTGATGAGAGTATGACTAACCCAGAGTGAAAATCTCCCATAGAAGGATGCCATATGACCACACATCGCTTAAGGTGGTGTACAAATTATGGAAAATGCTCTCTGGTGCCATCCACTTCAGGGGCAGGAAGGTCTGGATAGAAACAAAACACAAGTTCAGTGTAAGTGGATAAGATGAATTATTAACATGGGCCTACTTTAAGGCGAGACAATGCAAGTTAATAGGAACAATCTTAAATTTAGAGATATTCATTTTAAATTTCTGTCAATTTATGTAGGAAAAATGTATGTGTAAGTTTCTTCATGTAGTGCTTTCATATAAAAAGGCATGTTTTATGTAAAAATAGCAATAGAAATGCGTTTAAAAAATGAGGGTATTTTTTTATATCATTTTTGGAGATAAAACTTAAATGAATCATGTTTAGAATTACATGTCAAATCGCATATCTTCTATACAATCTGTCAAAAGCTTGTTATGTACAAGACTGGACAGTACTAGCTACTTTAAGGGGTGATCTTTATGTGCCTGTGAAAATGGCCTTTGAAGATATAATAAAACTTAAAGCTATGAAAAAAGGCTTGACAATGTTTTTGTTTCACCATGAAAACTTGACTGACCAAAAAATAAAAATGTTTGTAGTAAGAGTGCCAGTAGCGTCTCGTCTTAAGCACTAAGAAGAACTTTTATTGATAATTTCTACAGCATATTAGTGCAGTAAAGAGCAGCACCACTTACACTGCCTTTGGAAATGTAGTTGGAGTCATGCATAATGTCCCTGGCAAGACCAAAGTCACAAATCTTCACCAGTTTGCCTTCGCAGATTAACACGTTTCTAGCAGCAAGATCACGGTGGACACACTGCAGTGGCATAAACAGAAAATCAAAACATCTAATAAATACACAAATTACTAAGTTATGATTGTGAGGTTTAAAATGTTTTGTACATTTTTGGATGCGAGGAACTCCATGCCCTTCGCCACTTGGAAGCTAAATCCCAGTAGGTCATTGTAGGTGAGAGCAGGAGAGTCACTGATGACCAAGTCCAATCTGCCGCCACCTAAAAACAATCACAAGACAGAAGAAGGTAAGTATTTTAAAGTAAGAATTAGGCCATTGTGTACTACTGGAAAAACTGAACTCCCTGTCCTGTGATTATGCTAAAACAACATCCATCTGAGCCCAGTATGCACATCCTCTTATGCCTTTGAACAAACTGTGCAAATTGATTATAAACTTTAAATACTTAACAAATAAATAAGCATCTTTGTAAATTTCCCAGCATTCTTTGGTAATGATCATATGTTCAGTGTCTGTATGTCTAATAAATGGACTGATGGGACATTGCATACATTGCCACACTTAAATAAATGTATCTACTATAAAGTAGAAAGAGTTCTGCCTTCTGTGGATCAAATAAAGAGCATTTTCACTGACTCAAGACTGACTGACTGTACACCTATAACATATATTTTTAAGGACTGTAGGTCAGTTAATAGAGAGTTTGTCTAATGATCCGTAGGTTGGTGGTTCAATTCCAGCTCTCCACAGGTTGGAAGTGCAATGCTGTCATTGTGTCCTTCGGCAAGACACTTAAACCAGTGTACCACTGTCTGTGTGTACTGGTGTATGAATATGTGTGTGAATGGGTGAGAGATTCCTTTAATGTAAAGCACTTTGAATGTGTTGAAGGTGGAAAAACGCTATATAAAAATGTGGCCATTTTCCAAGCATCCATGTGCATCCTGTTTGTAAATTAGTTTTGTCACATATCTTCTAGCTTTGTAGAGTCTTTATATTTCCACAATACACTGATTGAGTGCTGTGTCCCACCTTGCTCTTGGTAGATGTCCTGTTGATATGTGGCCTCGTATGGAGAAGGTTGGATGTCTGCGTATTTAATGGTATCACTCTGCTCATGCATCGGGACATACATGGACAGCTCGTCTTTGGTCATGTCCATATATCCCCCATCGCTCTCACTTCCGAAAGACACATAGCTGAGGGACATAAATAAAGTGTGAAATGCAATGACCTACATACAGATTTCTCACAGATGCATACAAATTATAAAGAGGAAACACATCTGAGGTGGCCTGTTGAAAATGACAAAACCTCTTTTATCATACAAAACCAGCAATGGAACATAATGAAGTAAAAGCACTGTACTTAAGTATAAATTGAATGTATTTGTGCTTTATTTAAGTAGACTTTTAAGTGGATACTTTTTACTTTAACTTCCCTAGATTTGAGAGCAGGTATCTGTATTTTCTACTCCACTACATTTTGACTAAAAAGTATTTTTCATTACTGTTTGAGACATGCTAAAAAAGCTCAGGGTTTATTTTTAACACGTTGAAAACAAACGTGACAAACAAACAAAAAAACTATTGATTGAACAAAATTTCAATTTCAAAAACCTCAAAATCTGCACAAAATAGTTTTACCTTTTGTACTTTAAGTACATTTTTACACAGGTGCTTTTACTTTTACTTAAGTAGATTTTTTGATGTGATACTTTTACTTTTACTTGAGTATATTTTGCATCCATATCTATACTTTTACTTAAGCAACAAAACAGAGTACTTCTTCCACCACTGTCCAAAACACATCTGAGGCAAACTGTTGAAAATGACAAAACCCTGTTATCACACAAAATACATGATAATACATACCCTTTACGCTGGCTCATGGGGGTGCTTCCTCTGGAGATGAATGAGTCACTGTCCTGGTTTTTCTCAGCATAGTATTGTAGGAAGGTATGTTTGTTCCTGTGCATGTAGTCCACCAGGTCTCCATAGCGACAGTATTCAGTCACCAAATACAGAGGGCCTGAAATGTTGAAAAATACAATTTACAAAACTTGAATAGCATTTATGGAATAGTGGAATAGCATTTCATAAAACTGCATTAGCACCTAGACAATGATCATTACTATGCAGCTACAATAATTTGCGATTACAGCTAGTCGGGCTGGACAATATGACACAACACTAACCATGCAATATTTTCCCTTCATATTAATAATCACATATTTATTTAAAGGGCTTTTATTATTAATTTCCTGAACATAAACAATGCAGATTTCAATCATTCATCATCAGTCAGTCAACACAAAAAATTACAAATAAATTACAAATGTCTTCCTCTAGTCTTAATTCTGCTCCAACCCACATGCTTTTCAGTGACAGAGAATTGGCTGCAGACGTCTCAACTAAAGAGACCCAAGCATATCATTGATGATTAGAAATGAATGAATCGCAATTCCATTTCAATTAATAGCCCAGCCTCAACAGCCAGGCAGTGAGTAAAATTATTAAAATTGCAATACATTTGAAAGCTTGCAAGACATCTAGGAACAATTAAAATGTACGTCTTGTTTATGCAATGCTTTTGTTTAGGCTTTTACTGGCAGACATTACTACTGCTGAGATAAATACAATCACATTAAATATGTACATTCTGAGTTGTTCTGTACCAAATCTGATAAATGGTTGTTGGTATACTTTCCCTTATATAGAAAATAATAATTCATTTGTTAGAGAATAAAATGATTTATATCACAGACTGTTTAATGTGACTAATGAAATATTCTGTATTTTTAGACCCAATAGGCTTTCAAAAATGACATGCCCAATTTGTCCCATATGACATTTTTACAAAACTCAACTTAAATGTCTCTGTTGAAACAATCTACAGCACAAAAGTTGGTGCCTGTGTACTATTAGTTTGTGTATTAATCAAAGTTGTTTTTTTTTGACATTTTGATTTCATAATGCCACTTTGTCTTATAAAAGGTCTTTAGGAGTCTGTAGTCCAGACAATAATAATTTAAAAACAGATTAATTGTGGCAGCCCTATTATAAACAACCTTATGTTAAAGTTGAATAATTATTAAACTGATGTTGAGGCTGACCATGCTTTGTGCAGGCTCCGAGCAGGTTCACTATGTTGAGGTGTGGTCCCAGATGGCTCATGATCTTTAGTTCGGACATCAGTGCCTGTGTTTCGGACCTCCGCGCTGTAGCTGCACAAACAAAGAGCCGTGAGACCAATTCACATCCAGGACAGGACTTGTAGCGTGCCCATGCCAAATGGCTCAAAGCCCCCCTGGCACAGAGCTGAGCGCAGTCTGGCAGAAAAACTAAAACTCAGCTTGATTAGGCCTTCACAGTGACGCTGGTGAAATATTCATCTCCACACAGGAATATAGCAAAGGTGTCAAACTAGTTTAAAGGCTTTTCAAAGGGCTTCTGGAGTTAATACAATATGAACAATTAACACATTAAATCATTTGTTTTGTCTTACATTTCAGCATTTTGACTGCCACTTTTGTGCTGGACTGGGAATGTGTGAGACCATACGCAGTTGCTTCGACCACCCTGCCAAAGGCTCCAGATCCGAGTGTACGACCTGTGAAAACCAACCAGAGATCATTGTGTAAAGATATGAATGAACCACACAGGCTGAAGAACTGCAATTTAAAATGTTATGTGCAATGAAATTCAGGCTACACATGTTTATAATCATAAATAGGGACATAATAACTAATAAAATGGATGGCGATATAACCTATTGTTAAGTCCAATGTTATGTACTTGGACAGAACTACTACTAAAAAAAAAATTTAAAAAGCTTTTGTTTTTCCTGTTTTTCATCAATCCGTTTTTTGTTGTTTTTTTTTGTTTTTTTTCTTCAGGACAGTTAAAAGTCAGATTATTTTTATATTTACAGAAATTTCAAATAAATGTTTATCACCGGAGAAAAGACTCACCCAGAACCAGGTGATCCCGGGGCATTTCCCAAATCAGGTCATAGGGCAAATGAATGGGGTCTACATAGATGTACTCATGACCGTCCTGACTTACAGACTCTATCACCTTCCATCTGATTTCATAGCGTGGTTTCTGGAGACAAAAAAACTGAGTTTTTATATTGTGCAAAAATGTACGTTAAATAATAAAAATGTATCTAGTCTTACCTTCCTCCACACAGCAATGAGAATAATGAAGGACATGATAATGATGACCACTAGTGCTAAAACTGCAGCCAACACTGCCACCTGGGAGAACAAAGCTGAAATACAATCAGAAACAGGGTTAAGGTGAGGAGAAGTTTACCATGCTATAAAAGCATAGAAATTTGCATTTTCAGGCATGAATTGTACAAAAAAGTGGTGATAAAAATAGAAAATGATATATGATATTCTGAACGTGTGTTGTTCAGGAATTCCAAAGTTTATTTGTTTAGCACAATTCACACACAAGGTAATTCAAAGAATAAGAAAGGCATTAAAATCACAATACAACAAATCAAAACATAAATGATCACAAAAAAGCATCATAATATTAACATTAACATATTAAAATTAAAGGATAAAAGTGCAGAATAAAAATCTTTCATTCATATGCACAGATAAACAGAACTGTTTTGAGCCTGGATTTAAAAATGGTCAAAGTAGAGGCCTGTCTCACATCTTCAGGAAGACTGTTTCAGGTTTTAGCTGCAGAAAACTGAAACGCTGATTCCCCATTTTTAGTCCTGACTCTGGGCAGAGTCCCTGAGGTCCCTGAAGTTGTCAGAGTGTGAGATGGTTCATATGGCACTAACATGTCAGAGATGTACTTTAGTGCTAGGCCATGGAGAGACATGTACACAAGCAGAGCTGCAAGTCTATTCTCTGAGCCACAGAAGCCAGAGACCTGAGCACAGGATTTATGTGCTCATACTTCCTGGTTCTAGTCAGGACCTGAGCAGCAGCGTTCTGGATGTTCTACAGCTGTCTTAAGGCTCGTTTGGAGAGGCCAGTGAGCAGGCCGTTACAGTAGCCTAACCTACTGGAGACAAATGCATGGATAAGTCTCTATAAGTCTGGTTTTGACAGCATATATTTGATTTTTGGAATGTTTTTGAGATGGTAAAAAACTGCAGATGTTATTGATTTGATGTGGCTGTTAAAGTTCAAGTCTGAGTCCATTATTACCCCTAGATTTCTAGCCTGATTTCAAGGTTTTAGAGAGAAACTGGAGGTGACTGCTGACACTTTCTCTATGTTTCTGTGGGCCAAAGACTATAACTTCAGTCTTGTCTGAGTTTAGCTGGAGAAAGTTGTTTTGCATCCACACACTGATCTGTTGGATGCAGTGGCAGAGTGAATCCACTGGTCCATATTCACCTGCTGCCAATGAGACATAGATCTGGGTGTCATCTGTATAATTGTGGTAGGGCACATTATTGCTGCGTATTAACAGGCCTAACGGCAGTGTATAGAGACTAAACAACAGGAGTCCCAGGATTGACCCCTGTGGCACCCCACAGGTCAGGGACATTTTATCTGAGACAAATTTTCCAATTTCAACAAAGTACTCCCTGTTTTCTAGATATATAAAAACAAACATACACAGAAAATGGTAGCAACAGAAGATATGCATTTGGAATGAGACAAGATAAGTCAAATAGCGTTTTGCAATAATTTTTGAAAATCCAACTGTTCAAATGTTTAAAAGTAGGTGATATCATTTTGAACTTGTGTTTTACTAGCTAATTAAGCAGGCATCCTTTACTCACTGCTGGACACTAGTTTGACGTCTCTCTTATCAGTGCATCCGGCTTGGTTGGTGGTCTCGCAGCGCACCGTCACATGCTGCGGTTTGTGGAAGGTCACCTGACTCCAAACCTGGTTAATTTTTCGGGCCTCGCTGTAACTCGTGTTGGTCTGGATGCTCAGCACCTCCGGCTCTGGGAACAGTGGACGCCAAACTGCTGTCTGATTACTGCACCTGTGATATCATCAGTGTAATTACAAAAGGAGCGAATGCATATGAAGCAAAAAAAACTATGTGTATATATATATGTGCAATAGAACCTGCAATTTATACATGCAACTTTGCTGCCAATATGCAGTGGTGGAATGTAACAAAGTAAAAGTAGTAAATCTACCTGAGTACAGATACCTAAATTTTAGATATCTGTACTTAGGTACAGATATTTTTTACGGTAAGAAGGTATCGGTATTTTCTACTCCACTACATATTTGAACAGGACTGAAAAGTAAAAGTGTTTTTCTTTTATTATTGTCTTAGACCTGCTGAAAAGGCTGGGGGTTTATTTTTAACAGGTTCATAGTTTGCTTAAAACAGCTTAAAAAAAAACATCTGACTCAATTGTTTCTACTGAACAAAATTCAGCACAAATCTTTATCAAAATCACCACATTAGAAGCCTTATAAGACCTCAAAATATGCACGAAATAGTCTTTACTTTAAGTACATTTTTAAACATGCACTTTAATACTTTTACTTAAGTAGATTTTTTTACTTTTACTTAAGTTAAAAAAAAAAAAAAGTACTTCTTCTACCACTGGGTATATGCACAGTCTATTTTTATATTCTGTTTACTATAGATTACAATTTACATTTGTGACATGTTACGGTTATAAATACTTTTTTTTTTTTTTTTCCTTTTAAACAAAACAAACTGGCTATATTTTTTGTTTCTATTTTAGACATTATTTACAGCTTCTTCTAATTACGTCAATCCAGTTTTTCTATGCAGGCCTCAGACTTCCTCTTCATCCTCTTTTTGCAAAGCAACAATTCCTCCATCTCTGAGTGTTTCTCTTCACCTTCCTTTTGGCAACTCAACATCTTTCTTACGATATACTTCTCTTTCTGTGCATTTGTCGCAACAAAACAACTGTTCATAACAAACGTGTTTAGAGCGCCCCCTGGTGTGCATATAGTGAATATTACTAACTTGAGCATACTGTCGCAGCTGTACCACTGGATGAATGGAGTTGGGACACCCTCAGCCAAACAAGTCACCATGTGCCTTTTCCCAGGGAGCGGGTGATCACTGAGGTCTTTAATCTGAGCGGGAACTACACACAAACAATCAAAACATTCAGGGAATAAAAGGTAAAAAATAAGAACAAATTGTGGGATTTTTTTTTAAGCCCACCTTGCACCTCCAAGTCAAAAGTTATTTCCTTAGTGTCGTCTCCATTAGTAACCAGAGCAGTGTAGAGGCCTTTCTGCTCCGTCCGCACTCTGACCAGGGTGAGAATACTAACATATCTAAGAAAATATATACATACATTACATTGGTAGTTCAGGTGTTTGGAATATTTGGAGTATTCATATTTATGTTATGAAAGCAATACAATGAGCCTTAGAAACTAAAGCTATAACAAGTATTTTCTTTGTCTTCATAAACATTTTGACATTGGTCTGGCTTTGAAGTGCTGAAAGAGTACTGATCTCTGGAGAGGATAGTGTTTCTGCTTAAATAGGCATTTTCGGGTGATGACTGACAAACTCCGACACCTCCGGGCCTATCACTTTAACACAGTTTTTCTTATATTGAATATGCTGTGATGTGTAGATCTTATCAGTCTGTTTGAAATCTCCACCTGATCTCCTGCTCTTGTCGGGTGATGATGGTTTTGTCTCCTCTTATCGCTGAGCCGCCTTTCCTCCAGTGAACCTGAGGAGCAGGATAGGCCTCGATCTCGACTCGGAGCTCCACATTTTCTTGTAACTTTGCAGAAATGTTTAGCTGTTGAGCAGGTCTCACATTCACAAAGCCATGATCTGGGGAAGGCATTTGATTATGTGGTTAAATGCACTGTTCAAAATTGCATTGATTTACGCAAATATTAACTATTACAAAACACTGTTGCTGTCTGTTGTTGAAGTGTCCTCTGTCTAGTCTCTATTTGGGTGATGTTGCTTTGCCTAGAATGTTCCACAGTATGGCAGTAAACTTCTCTATCTCCATGTCAACGTGCAAGTGACACCATTAAGTCAATTCACAGGCCAGATCTGTGGAAATGCACTCCCACTCTCAGTAAGAACACATAAGAACACATGTTTTACAGAGTATTTTTTTTAACAATAAAAACACATATAATTGAATAAATGCAGGATAGACAAGTATAATGCCAAACTGTGAAACATTTCAGCCAAAGCAATAAAATCTCTATAGAGACGAAAACGTTGAGGACTCCCCACAAGAAAGGTTTAATAGTGCACCTTTAACTATTTTTCACTCTTGGCACTTTAACATCAATTCTATTGTGTTATTTTTGTTAAACCTGGGTTTTGAAAGAAATGGATATTTGGAATCTCAATTAAAACTAGTATTTCTTGTGAATGGGTTAGAGGTTTTATACCAAACAACAGGGTCACTCCTCATACGCCACCTACTATTTCCGCAGTTCAACATCTGGGCACAGACATTATCTAGATTTTCCACTAAGCTCCAGTAAAACTCACTAAACTGTCCGTGTCTGTACAGGGCATGGGAGCAGAGATATTTAAGGCTTTTGTAAACATAACACAGCTCACTGCAGATAGAGTAACCAGTAGCTCCTAAATACAGAGCATAGACTGTATAAGACCTTCTCTAGGGGTACCTGACTGCTGGATACAGTGGCCAAAGTCATACCATCGCATGTATGTTTTCTTTGAGTGCCTATATAATAAACCAAAATAAATCTCTGCATTGTACTGTAATATTAAGGATCAGTGCAGTGTCAAAAGTGTATGCCATGCTTTGAACAGAAATAAACAGTTGTAGATTTAATTTCCTTTCAAAAATCACCTCTCGAACATTGGTTTGTATAACGCAGAGCCTTTCTCTGCCAGAGTAACAAAATAATAATCTATCTGGGATGTGTTTGTTATGGTTGGTGTGCGTCTAACCCAGGACGGTGATGTTGATGCTTGCAGAGGCGGTCTGATCCTGCACCCCTTCGTGGACGTGACACCGGTAGTTTCCGCTGTGGATGACAGACACTTGGGGGAAGATGAGGCAAGAGCGCATGATCATGGAGGACAGCACTTCGGTCTGGTGCCCCACCTCAGTCAGCTGGAAAATACATAAATGTATCACACATCACAATGATCCATCCCTCTGAATATGCTGATCTTTCAGGGGCAAAAACGAGAATCCATGTAAGTCATGTTTCCTTAATATTTAGACACATATGTATGTTAACTGCAGTAGTGTTATAGTACACTTTATAAAGGGTTATTGTTATGGAAACTTAAGTAATGATGTTTTCGTTAAGTAATATTTTGCTTTTTTTAAACTATTGTAAGCTGTAGTATGTGTTTTTGAAGTTATTTAAGTTATTTGAAAAGCTATTTAAGGATACTTGACCAGAACTAGGGGCAGAAGTATATTGGGGTGATGAGGCCCACACAGTGATATAAAAACAGCTGTCCCTCTCCTGGTGATTCTTCTTACAACCATGACTTCTTAACTTCATGTAAGAAACACCAAAACAAGTGTTACAACAGTGTCTCAGTGTGTCACCATGTTTTATGCCTACAGTTACACAAAGCGACTTAATAACATTGATCAAAGGCATTGTAAATGTGAAGTTTAGTTTTATTACAGCCCACATTACACATCCCTTTCACTGAGCAGATCAAATTTAAGGTGTGTCTCTACATCTTGATGTGATTTGGGTTCGGCCGTGAAGCCCCAGAGTGATCCTGAAGGGAAGCGTAACAAAAGCTCTTGTTCTGTGCTCCCACTCACCTCTCTGTTGGGAATATCCCAGGAAAAGTACACCAGCTCCACACCATGCACCGTGCAGTTCACCGTGAGCGGCTCGCCCTGCTTCAGCACAGTTTTGGAGGCATTGATGTAGGCATCGATGGCCTCTGGGACTATGAGGAGGAGAGTGAAGAAAATTTAAGATAAATACTTTTGTAATACACCTGAACTGAGTTCACAGGCAAAAGCAGACTTGGCTTGTGTCTTCATAATAAAATAATTTTAAGTAAAAATCTTGCTAAAGACTGCAACTTACTACATTTTGTGTAAATTAATTACAGAAAATGTTTTAATAATAGTTGCTTGGGGACATCTTGTAAGTAAAGTGGGAGGAAATATATATATGATATGGGCAACCACCAAACTCATTAAACTTTACAAAAAAGAAGTTAGTGTTCAGACTTAGAAAAAAATATTTTTGCTTTGACTGTTAGCCTCTTAATTGTAGACATTCATAATTGTTTGTTTATTACACTCCTTATGTATCAATCCCTTGACCCCAGCACTCACCCACTATACTGAAGACATAGAAGGCCTGGGACTCCTTCACCTCTCCGTTCAGCTCTCCACGGCACACGTACGTCCGGTCCTCCACCAGCCCCCTGTACCCCTCGCTTGGATCATATACCCCCTTCACGGGAACATCCGTGTCCTTCTCAAACAGGGACACAGTGATATTTGGGTTGGTCACGAGGCAGGGGATGGTGGTCTCCTCACTGGTCTTTGTCACCATACCATGGGAGGTCTCAATGAACCACACGTTTGGGTCTTAAAAAATGTAAATAAGTACAAGATGACAACACTATTTACTATATTACAATGCATTGCAATACTTTAGTACACTTAAAAAAAACACTGCATTATACACCTTTCACTCCATGGCAATACTTGTTTGTAACTGACTGCTATTACCTGATGTAGGTCTCTACTCACTTTGAAAGCTTTTTTTTAAATATGTGCTTTAACTGCTGTAATGTAATTATGTCAAGATAAGTTTTTTTCCACAAAGTTTGTTCTTGTCTTTATTCAATGAGTGTTTCAATAGGAACTTCAGCGCCTGTTATAACCTATCTGGACATGCATTTTTCGCTACTGTTAAAAATACAACTATTTTCAATTTACTCTACCTGGGACAAATACAATAACTTCTTGGCTTTTTCCCGTCTTTCGATCCATACAAAGGTAGACCCCACTGTGCTTCCAGCTCACATCAAACAGGGTCATCACACTGGTCATGTCAGTATTTTGGACAATCTGGAAGCTCCTTTTGCCATGTTGCACTTGATCCACTTGAAAATAAGGAACGTCATCTCTCTTAAACTCCCAGGCCGTCTCCGTTGATCCCGAACACGTCAGGGTGAGAGAGGAACCAGGATCCAGGGTGAACTCTGTGCCCGCCGGGGTGATCTCAAGGCAGGGCAGGCCGGGACAGAGATATAGAAAAGCTGTGGTTTACAAAACAAAAAAGGGGGTCAAATTTAAGACCACAGAGGCACCAGGGATGGTCAAAGGTTAAGTCAACAAGACAGACCAGATTCAGTAGAGGCACAAACGATGAAGGATATGAGCTGTTTGGAGCAGTAATGGTGCAGTGGCAGTGACAGATGTATTAGAAATGATACAAAGGGCAGACAGACTCCTACTGCCTCGCACTTCAAAGCATTGGCTATCTCCAAAGATAACTAGCTCAATGTGCTGGTAACACTCTATAGTGAACAACATGCATGAAGGATTGCATGAGTGACGGGTAAAAACGAGTAGCCAGTTTATAAAGTATGATAAGAGTAAGTGCCACATTGGAGTTTAAAACAATAATTAAAGTTTAATAAAAAAAATAAAAAAACAACTCATAAGTTTGATATTGTAAACTAATAGAATCCATACACACATGAAGTATTAGATGAATGACTGATTGCAAACTAGCAGTGGTGGAAGAAGCACTCAATTTTGTAAGTAAAAGTAAGATACCGGAGCAAAAAAAATACTCAAGAAAAAGTATCACTTGAAAAAAAAAACACTTAAGTAAAAGTATTGAAGTACCTGTTTAAACTGTGCTTAAAGAATAAAAAGTAAAAGTATTGTAGTGATTTTGATAAAGATTTGTGCTGAATTTTGTTCAACAGACACAACTTAATTTATAGGCTTTTTTTCTAGCTGGTTTTATTTTAGTTTGCTCAATTTATGAAGTTGATAAAAAAAAAAAACCCTCAGCCTTTTCAGTAGGTCTCAAACTAAAATAATAAAATAATAATAATTTTAAAAAAAAAAACTTTACTTTTTTTGTCTAGTTCAAAATTGGAGCAGAGTACAGATACCTTCCCTCAAATGTAATGGAGTAAAAGTAAAAAAGTATCCACTTAAAATGTACTTAAGTAAAGTACGGATACCTAAAATGCCTAGTTATGCACAATACTTTACTACTGTTACTTCATTACTTTCCACCATTCCAAACCACATGCCATTTGTAACTCATATAGCATGATAAACGTGAAAAAAATTTTTCAATTTGATGTGATTTTGTAAATCAGTTTAATCTCCACAAACAATAATGTTCTTGTACATCATTTACTGAATCCAAGATGCTTGGTTTCTTCTGTGTATGTTGTAGCACTTATAATGATTAGTAAATCCTGAGTGTTACAAATGTGGTTTATCTTATCATTGCACTTCTTACCGAGAACAATGGCTGCAACATGTAGAGTGGACACTGTCACACTCCTCATGATGGATGTCTCCAAGGCACTTTTGTTCTGAAAAACATTTTTAAAAGTGTATATATTTATAATGATTGCATATTTTGTGTTCACAATAATTTACCAACATTTTCAGTTTCAATTTATTGGCATTTTCTGTAGAAAAACCACATTGGAAAACATCAACTTTCATGGTTTTCCTGTGGTGACATTTTTTACAAGAATGACAGTGTTACATCATAATGGATCCCCCCCTGTCATCTAGATCCAAAGATGAAGTAAAAGTAAAGAAAATAAACAGTATGGCACAATCTGCTTTTAATCAGAGGTGAAATAAATACAACTACAAGCACTTGGACAACACATTCATTCGTTGGCTCGTCTCTATCTATAAAGATCACTGCCCACATATAAAACTGTTGTAAATACTCTATGGGAAAAAGGCAGTGTATTTCAGTAACTACCCTGTATTAATTTATTTTATTTTTTTAAATTATTTTATTTATTTATGTATTTTTATTTCCACATTGTAAATTCTTTGCATTGTCATTAGAGATAAACAAGAAAATAAAGCTGTGAATTTACATAAACCCATATTAGAAGTATTTGATGCCTCGCTGCACTCACACAGAGCAACACTGTCTGTGCCTCTTTCTTTTGGCTCCTCCAGCTCTGTCCACTCAACTGATCACTGTCCTGCATGCTTACTGGCAACAATGACACATCCAAGCCTTTTTTTCCAGTAAAATCACTTTTGGGGAAATGCAAGTGAAATTGGGCGCATTAACTGTTAACACTGAGAGTTTTGGTAACACTAAAAATATCATATTGTATGCCAACGCCAGAGCTCCTTAAAACTCAGTGGTCAAAGGTGACTACTCTAATGGCCATCCAAATTTAACCAATGTTAGCACAGAGTAATGCAACAGCAAACGAAGGGAAGAGGGGAGTTGTTATGTTTGGGACGGGGGTGAGGGCCTGCAGCACCCAGATGTCTGGAAACAGTTAGGGATGGATCACAGGCCTATTTCAGGGTGGGAGAAAGAGACAGGGGGGAGAGAGGGGGAGAGAGGGAGAAAGAGGGAAAAGAGGGGGGCGGAAGAGTTGGTCTTGGGAAGAGCGAGGGTGGAGGAGGAAATTGAGGAGGAGTCAGTGGAAAGTGTCCAAATGTATCTTGAGAATGGTACCCCCTAAAGTTTATATGATAATGAGAACCAAATTTATATGCTCTATTTTAAGACTTTGAACTAAGTTTCCGTATTATGTAATTTAGGCTCAAAATGTGAGCTTTTGAAAATCAATCTCCCAGTGCCAAGAGTTTTGTCATTCACTCACATGTTTCATTTGGCCTAGAAAAATCTATTCGTCTTGTTTTTCCACCACTCATCTAATTGGTTAAGACTGAAGCGAGGAGGTAAACCAAACCAGATACAGAGTTAAGTTGTCCCTCTATATTAACTGCCTTCAGCACTTCCGTTCCCAAAATGAATTCTCGAGTTTCTCCCAAAACATGTTTCCACCCCCACCTTCTGTTTCTAATAACATGCATCAATGAGAAGGAATGAAAAGTAGAGTGACAGCAGAAAACATAGAGGGTGAGAAATATCTGTTTTACACTAAAATACATTTACGCTACAGGACAGGAAATAAAACATGCATTAGACATCTCTAACACCAAATTCAAACACACAGCGCATTTGTCCTTTTTTCCAACTACTCTGATGTGTACAGTTCACATTCCCACAGTGTTGCGCTCAAACTTTCCCAGGACGGTCAATACACTTGGGACGTACATGTGATGATGGCGGGAGCGGGGGGGTCACTTTGTCCCCATGGACCCAGGGACAACAACACGGGACAGGCCGAGATAGGAAGACGTACATCAGCACTTATGAGGGTCAGAGGAGTGAGGGGCAGCAGCCGCAGGCACTGGCGCCAGCGACATGTGTCACTTACAAGAACTGACTCACCTTATTGTGATGAACTGACAAATATAATATGTTGTCATGTACACAACATAGATGAATACTTATAAGAATATTTGACCACTGCAACATGGACACAGGCTGGCAAAGTAGCCAAACATTTTAGTCAAAAAAGAGTATTGTTACTTCAGTACAAAGTGGTAAATCTGAGGGACCACTACAAGAAACACAAATGTTTCAATCGTTTAATATCATCAACATAAAGCTTTTGTCACTAAAAGACTTACTCAGAGTGGTATGACTATCCATCACTTTTACGCTAGTAATACAGTTACTTGTAAGTACTATTACACTGTAAAATATATTACTCAAGTAGGAGTCAAAGTATGGTGAAAACTACTTGGAGAAGTACATTTTTGATAATTTTGATTAATATACTCATAAATGTAACTAAGTAATGAATAACATTGTGGAAATCTAGCACCAAGAATGTATAAACAGAAGAGGCTATAAAGTGATCAAATGATGGAAAATCCCATTTACTTGCAACACTTCAGCGCCTAAAAGGGTCATTGACTCATATAGGCAGATTCTGCCAGATTTCCTGGAAACCATAAGCCATTTGTCATAGGTCTAAAGGCATTGTTAGAATAGTGATAGTTACAACAGTCATTATTAATAGATTTAGATTTTGACCAAATTTAATGATTGATGTTTGACAATGATGATTAAAATACTATTTAGACAGTACAATGTAACTATCAACATAAAATAATTGTTTATTTAATATTATCATGTAGTCTTATACAACAGACATTATCATGATCTTTTCATAGACTGTATAAAGAAGTGGACTAAGTGAGTGTGACATCGCTTGGAATTCCGACTGCGAGTATCATAGCAACCAAAGTGCCAATCTGGAGTGAGGCTGTTGAAGGTAACGCCCCTTTCCACCTGTACCGCTGGTTTAGCAGGGGACAGGCGTTCAGCAACAGGTTTACAATTGACAGTGTTGCTAAAGCTAGCCGGAGTGACTGTGGGGAAAGAAGGCACCTGCTTTGTCTTTTATCAATGTTCAATGATTTTCCGCATGTTCATATCTTGATTAACAGACACAATAGCAAAATAAAATACCAGAATTGCGTAGAGCTGGTTAATATGAACATTTTAAGACAAAGATGACAAGCTGACAACAGCGTTTTTTAAAAAGAAAGTAAACTGGAGCCAGAGTCAATGGCTAGCGGGTAGCTGTCTTCATTTATATATACAGTTTATAGGTTTTATACTACAGATGAAACAGATAAGACTACTTTAAATCTATTCAGGAAAGGTCAGGATTGTATGTGCCTGTTTTCAGTATCAATACTAGTTTTGATGCAACACTATGTTAGCCTAAAATATTTTATTTTGTTTTCATCAAGATCCAAATGCTGACTGTTAAGATCAGAGCCTGAGGTTTGTTTGTGGAAGTGATGGCACAGTAATTACCATAAGCTGCTATCCCGCTGCAAGTTTTCCCACAGAGGCTGGGAATCGGGCGACTGATTGACCCTTCGGAGATTTTACAAACAAGCCTGCTTCTCTCACTGTGTCACCATCAGCGAGGAAACATGCTAACTCCACACACAACGGGACGCACACAGCCCACGCAAACATCGCCTAAGGATACATTACAAGTGTAAATGTAGGCCCCACTGCAGTCTGTAATAGCACTACAGGGATTATGCATATGTTTATATACTTTGATTCAAACATCTGGGAGTAATGAAGAAGTTACATATGCGGCTCAGTGTTTGTGTGACCGTCCCAGAAGAATAAAATCAATAACAAAAGTGAGGGAAATGAGCTAGACTGGTTTTGTAATGCAGCTGTAGAGGTCCCATTTCCTGTCAGGAGTATTTCAGGGTTCGTGTGGGAGTAAACCAGTGATGCATCAATGACACAGCAGACCACCACCACCAGACTCCCAACAGGACAACAAGAGACGCCACCACAGTATGCACAAAATGGACTTAAATAACGCAATAACAAAAACAAATGGACAATACATATGAGAGTGGTTAAGCAAATTAAAGAAAAAAAAAAAAAGAATGTGCCACAAAAATACTACGCAATTTAAAACTGTGAAATAAACAGCCAATAAGAGTGTATGCACAGACAGACTGACAGACAGACAGATGGATATGCTTTGCCCGTAATGTTGTCTCCATGGAGATTGTTAAGTTTTTCTTTGGAATATTTGAGGAAAAACAATAACATCTCCATGAAGAATAAAAAGTTTTGAACCCTCCACTAAAAAAATCATGCATAGTGCAGACTAAGCACACAAAGGCTTGCGTTACATACACTGGCGATTTCTCAAGTGAACAGGAAGTTGTGATGGCCAAAACAAACACATAATAGTCATTCTAATTCCAACCACTAAACTCTGATAAAAATGACAGAGAATGTTGCTGGGACATGCACAAGATCAGAACAAATCTGCATGGTCTGATCATCATCTCAGTATTTTCTTAACTGAGACGGATGTCCAATCTCCCAACAGCAGGACTTTTGGCAAGCTTTGTGGGAAAAAAATGACCTAGAGTGTCCTGGTTTAAACAAACGTCCATTTTTATCACTTGACTTGAACACTTTGCCCCCACCCCTGAGGAAAACCTTCTGGTCCCTAAGAGCCAGACCCCAATCCCTGCACACACACTGTACTCTACCAGCGATAATAATGACTAATAAACTGCACACATGTCCCCAGCATAAGGCCTGAAGATGTGGGCTAGAGTAAGCAGGAAATGCTTAGCAGTGCATTGCTTTTAATGGATGTAGTGATAAGTGACATATGGTCTTCAGACTTATTATTCAATAGGACGATTTCATTTTTATTTATTACCTGGTGCTGAGTTATTGCATCTAAAATAGAGTGCTATGACCACATGGTTGGCTAATGTTGTTGCCTTGGGTAATCTTTTTGGCAAAGCTGAAGTTGAACATAACTGTGTTTGTAGAGAGAGTTGGATCACAGTTGGACATATTTTTCACTCTCCAGATATCAACAATCTTTTTTTTTTTCTTGCAATCATTCACAAATGTCCTAAATGTGCCTGTAAATGTCTTAGTTAGGGTTCATAAAGAGTAAAAATAATATCATACCCAAAAGTGCAGAATTATCACCTTATACTATTGTTTGGAATATAACACCGCCTTACACTGATTATAATGTTGTAGACATTAAATCATCCACACAAAGTTTTACATCAGAGACTGTACTAAAACAAAACTAATTCTTAGCTGTAACTTCATAGCTGGACTCTACTCTGAGGCCAGATACTATAAAATTTCAGTTACATTTTGGAAAAAAACATCAATCAGCATCTTCGTCTTGTTCTGTCACCGTGAGTGGTCCTACTGTAGCAGCCAAAGAGGCACTTTAACGACGCAGTGGCTACACATGTTTGGGAAACTGTGATTTTGGTTAGCGCTCTTTCAAACAGCACAGTAAATGAGGTTTCTTTGCAATGATGGTGGTGAGGTAGAGGGAGCAAGGGGGGCGACGTTAGATGTGGCTTGTGTTTGATATGAGCTTAATTATCAGATTTTATATTCGGGGAGCCAAAATCAGTTGGAAAACATTGTGATATGGAAAAAACGTAATGGCTCGTGTTACAGTCAAATAAACTTCTAACATTGGAGTTTTTCCATTACGATTATAACTTAGCACTTAGCTTAAAAGGCCGATGTTACACTAGTTTCTGATCTATGTTATAATGCTGTTTCCTCATCACAAACATACCTGGAGTTGTTTTGTTTCATTCACACATGTTTAACACATAAACTCTGCATATTAAGGCTGAGTTCTTTGCTCAAATGGAAAACACTTTCCTCCATCTTGTGATGTCATGTGGTAATGCAGGAAGTTCTCCACTGTGTTTTTAAACTCCATACACCTTCATTAGAATCATTTAGATGATTTCAGCCCTGGTATTGCCAGCTGTTAACCTGAAAACTACTATTTCATGACATCACAAGGTGGAAAAAAGCATTTTGAGCTTTGGAGATGTAGACAGAATAATAAAGGCTTACTCAAACATGTGTGAATGAAACAAAACACAACAGTTATCTTTTTAAGGAGGTTACAACATTATAACATGGCTTAAAGCTCACAAGAGTGAATTTTGTTTAACAAAGGACCTTTAAGCCCTCTTAGCCTAATAGTAGTAAAGATAGTACAAAAACTGCTATTGGTGGTATTTAAGTCACATTTATCAATCTGTTATAACCAAAATGATGAAAAGTTCTTGGATCATTTTGAAGGAAATAACATAAGGTTTATAATTGGGATGGAAAAACTATAAGTCAATTCATTCCTGTAAATCTTGTCATACTTCGTTGTCATTTTGGACTGAACTAAATGATAACAAGTAGTTTCACCAATGTATATAATAAATTTCAGAAATTTAAACATCACATCCTCTCATTTTTCTCAGCTCTCGTGCATTTGCTCCCTCTCTCCCCCCTATTTCTGATTCATCCCTTCTTCTTCCTGTGTCCTCCCAAAAACGTGAAGCCCCAGAATTGGTCTCTGGAGAAACAGACGCCTACATTCGTCCGACTCCCAAACACCTCCAAAAACAAAACCAGCTGAACACAATTAAGAGGTACAGCTTCAACTTACAATATTTCTTCCTGTCAAAACATAAAAATCTAACTGTAGCTACGGTAGCAAAGTACTGTGCAGTGAAGTACTTGTTGTGCAGTGTGAAAAAGGCCATGAAGTAATTATTAATACTGATGTAATAATACAGATCGATAATTGATTACAGACAATACAATACATTTCGAAATTCAGATCCAAGTTAATTGCCAGTGTTTTTATCAACATTTAAAGACAGGGCCCAAAGAAAGATGAGTTAACTCAAGAAAATAGTCAGTAATAATGGATCCTAGACCATGAAATTTATTATTTTAAGCGTTAATTCAGATAACTGTTTCAGGGATGTTTATACAATTCGAGACGAGGGAGAACAAAGATTAGCTTTTAATTTTGTGTGAAATTCTCTTTTGTGGGTTAATTTGCGCTTTGAAATATTCACTTTTGAGATCAGGCCTGGGCAATGCATCTTTACCACTCCACGACAGAATCAGCGCAGCAACTTATAAGTGAAACTATATTGTTATTCTTCTATCATCATCATATCTTCTGTTCATCAGTAGATCAGTGGCCTATATAAATGTAATAACTGCTACTGCTTATCTTCTTGTTTGAGCTAAATTCAATCTATTATTTTTCTTTTTCCTATGGTGGACTAGAACTTGTTTTGCCTTGTCCTCTGTCTGCATAGTATCGCACCAGATTCAGTCTGTTATCATTGGACCCATGACAGCTCTAAGACCACAAACAAAGCACTTTGATAGAGCCCAAAATATAACACTCATTTTATAGCCGCTGAAGCCACTAAAAAGAAACTTACTACAACAGTAAGTTTTTTAAAGCTATTTTTAATGTTAATGTTAAGGTACTCTATGTAACTTCTCTGGTATAGGGTTCACCATGCTTGTTTCCTAAGAGGTGTAATTTCTTTGCCTAGTATGTCCCACGGTATAGTTTTAAACTATCATATCTATTAATTCCACCAGGCCAAGTTGCAGGTTAGATCTGTGGAGAGGGGATCCTGCTCATAATAAGACTGCATGTTCTTCAAAGTATTTTTGAGCAATACAAACGCCTGTAATTGAATCAACACAAGGCAAGGCAGATCCAATTCTGTATACCATGCTGTGGAACATTCCAGGTAAAATATCTCCATGGATGCAAACAGATGGCATACCCTTCACCAAAAAAGTTGCATAGTGCAGCTTTAATGCACTCTTTAATGCACACCACATTTTAAAATTATGGGTTTCTTGTAAGAGCTCATAAAAGAAACATGTCTCAGAGGAGTAGTGTTGCAGGAGTGGTCGAGCTCTTGGACAGAGGAAGCGTTGCAGCTGCCTGTCATTGGGAGTGAGCAAGTGGGAGGAACGAACCAGATGGACCAAAAGGACGCCATATCACCAAACCACTTAGGACTTCTTCATTTATCACAGTTTCACAGTTGGTGGACGTGACCTGTGGAAAGCTAGAGTATGGAGCATACAGGGTTGTAATGAGGTGTGAAAAGAGCTTAAGGAAATACATGTTTTTTTTAAGATCTCATAAAACATCTGTAAAATTATTACTGAATTTGTTTTACATCCAAGGTCATTTCAACACATTTTTATCCTTTTGAAAAAAAACAAAACATATATATTATCTTTTCTTCAACAAATTAGAATCTATTGTCAATTCTTACAATCTTATGGTGGGTAATAATAAGTTTATGTGTTGTTGAAATAAATAAACACACCAAAAGTTAATACAGAAGAAAATCATGTGCAAATAGTGCAATTGAAAACGAAACTTAACTCAGGATAAGGCTATAAAAACGCAGTGTGTGCAGTCTTTCATAACAATCTGTCTCAGCCCTTTGTTCAGTCCTGTACATGTGTCTCCTCAAACTAACTCTCAGTGATAAATTGTGTTTAAGCCAAGAAAAGACCACCAGAGAATCAGTCACCCTTGTTCTTCAAACAAAAAGGGATCATTTTCCATCACAACCATAAGTACGTTCATATGAACCGATATCAAATCCATGTCAGACTTCTCAACAGCTGTGCAAGGGACATAAATCACTCTCTGATCAATTGGCCCCAACAGCTCCAGCTGAAACTGTTACATATCAACATGAGTTAGTTAAAGCAGGTTCTGGTCATGTTTTGGGTACCGTTATAATGTAAAGCACATTTTGTCTGCGCGGCTGGCATGTAGAGTCCAGGAGCCAGGAAACAGCTGATGACGGAGGATTAGGTTTGAAAGGAGGGGCGTGGGGTGGACTGGAGCACATGTATTAGACCAGAGAGTGCTGTGCTTCAGTGCATACCAGCAGCCTGACGCACATGCAGAGAAATCCCCTCTGCTCCAAAGACAAATGAAACATCACTAAGTTTTATAAGCTGTACTCGTCTGGGTTATTGTTTCATTATTGATGCTGCAAAAGGTTCAGCAGGAGATGAAACTATGATCTGAATGCAATAACACCTAATGCCGTTGATGGTGAAGGAATGAGATGTATGCAATTTTCCAACAGCTCATTTGTAACAACAGCACAGAGCAATTTTGGGACTCCACAAAGCCAAAGCTAAACATGGTGAGCATTTCAATCTTCAAAAAGGGGAATCCCATTGTCTTCAAGTTACATATGGTCCACATCATTTGACACATCCATCAATGAGAACATTACAGCCAAAGCATGAAGGTTAGCCATACACGCCGCAGTCACCATAAATGCAAGGAAGTTTGGTCGCGTTCAGGTGCAAAACATATGGAGGATTAGAGGGGAGAGACACGCATGCCACATGTGTCCCAGCTCTGGACTAACTCCCAGCAATGCAACTCATTTCAGTTACTATGTCCTCACAAACAATAAATAATGCACTACAATTCAACTGTTGCTAAGGTGCTCCATGAAAAAGACAAGACAGCTTACTTTTCATCAGGATCATTTACATAGCTAACAGAGAGAGACAGAGATTCAAAACATTTAGGCTTTGAGCGCAAGAATAAAAGGCCCACAAATGGCATCACCTCCTCCTTTAGATTGCCTGTCACAATCAAAATCATTGCATTTTTCAATATTGAGTTCCTTATCACTTATTTGATTTGATAGCCTGGTTTCAGTAAATACAAATATATGTGGATCTGTTTGATTTGCCCAGACTTTAATGTAATCTAATTTAGATGTGATACTACATACATTCAAATGTATAACTGCCAGTCTCTTCCTTGTCTTGAAGTTTTGCATATCAGAAAGGCCTAGCTCCTCAGGGATAACAGCTTTATTTGAGTTTGACAGGGATTAATTTTACTTTATGGACTAATGGTTTCCACTTCCTGTTATATGGTGCCAAATTGAGGACGGCTGACAATTCAAAAGACAAAATATTATGTTTTGAATTGTTAACTGCTATGGCAACGGTCTTAACTTATATCATTGCGAAATCCATGGATAGGCTGGATAGCGTGCCAAACTTGTAAGTAGTTTACATGAGTAGTAAGTTCAAGCAGATAATGAAGATGCCAGTGACAGTGACGGATGCCAGTGCAGATATTGATATGAAACAACGCTTTACAATGTGCTTTTTGTATTTGTTGCCATGCAGGGAAGATTGATCCCGAAATTCTCAAGGGAGTTTAAAAAATGAATGTTTTAGCAGTAAGGAGCGCCAGTTCACTTTGGGTGAGTGAAGAGAGGTGTATAAACAGCCCCTTTAGCGTTGAGGCAAGTGGAGAGCATACAAACAGGTCTCTGGATGGGAAACCCTGCCTAGGACGCTTGTCAAACGCATTGACTTAGCGAGAAGATAAACATTGTTAAAGCGGCAGCAGGTATAGAGTGAAAAGGTGTCTATGTACAAAGATGCAGGCAGCTTTGGGTTTGTGTTTGAACAGGTTGCTTGTATCCACACACATTGTAATGCCTCACATGCAGGAAGGAGGCTGCAAATACCAAGAATCACAACAACAAAAGCATGATATTCACCTGGCAGTATTATTGATGATGATACAACACAGAGAAAACTGTATGGCATTGCTTGAAATTTATCAAAGAGATTGGTGAAGTTGACTGATATAATCCATCTTACTTTGCCAAATGCTTCCAAGCTTACATTCAACAATGAAGTACTCAAAACTCATGGGTTTAGATTCAAACATACAAACAACATATTTATCTAATGACAAATTTGGAGGTTACACAAATATTCTGGAACAAATAGGATGACCACCTGTCCCTATTTTGCTTGTCCTGCACAGTAATTTACGTCAACCCACTTATTTAGAATGGTATAAAATAAAATAAAAAAACAGCTCTCTTACTATCTTTTAAAGGTTAACTTTTGAAAATCATACAGTTTTATAATAGTCTTTATAAGCCTGAATGTCCCATCATGTCCCACCCCATTGCCCAACTTGTCCCACTTTTACTACTATTTGATTTGGTCGCCGTAGCAACAACATCTATGAAATTCTGCCATTCATCCAGTCTCATTGTAAAATATAACAGCATGCCCAACAGTGTTAACAAGAATGGCATATTTACGACTTACCTTCACCAGGATCCCAGATGTTCAGTGTTCTGGCTAACTCTGTGTCAGTGGATGTTTCCTGGTCCTCTCTACGGGGAGCGCTCTTTCAGATGTCCAGACCCTCTGATGTTCTGGCTCTAAGGGGTTGGGGGATTAATCTCCACTGTCCCGGGAGCTTCACTGGAAGAGGTACGGGTGTTTGTTTAGTCAAATCACTGCACAATGGGTGTCTCATGCCCTCTCTCACACTCTTAAAGGAGAGCTGAATGTTTTAAAGTTCCCAGTGGGTTTACAGACAGGCACATCTACTCTCTGCTCTGACAGAGAAGAGAGTGTGAGTGGTCCGGCCCAGCAGAGGCTAGAGTAGGAGTTAGGGAAAGGGAGGGCTTTTAGAGAGAGGGGGGCAAACACAGAAGAGGGGGCATTCAAAATATACAAAAAAGAAACTTCAATCCAGTGCAGTGGGATTCGTTTAGCAATGATAATTTACTGTACATACAGGGGCCGAGGGAAACGATATGAGCAACATAGCGTGTCTGGAAGAGCACTATACCAAACTGATTTGATTATTATTCAAATGTGGCAGTTTTGGTTGTATTTTTTTCCTGTTTTAGCCCTGGATTAGCTTTGTGTGCGTTACCATGGGCACACATGGCATATGTCAAACGTGTCAATATAGTGTCTGAAAATATTACAAACAATTTCATTAATGCTATGTCCAAAACGGTTATGGGAGTGTA
The DNA here is from genome assembly GCF_009829125.3 of Periophthalmus magnuspinnatus. Lineage (NCBI taxonomy): Eukaryota > Metazoa > Chordata > Actinopteri > Gobiiformes > Gobiidae > Periophthalmus > Periophthalmus magnuspinnatus. The sequence goes on along the minus strand of NC_047135.1, from coordinate 6,550,930 downwards.
AGTACCAAGCTGCCTTATTTTTATTATATGAGGTTTTTGCAAGAAATATAATAATATAAAAAAAATCAAAGAATTAATTATCAGAAGACCAAATGGAGCTTATTGGACTAACAAGGAGCTTTACTTCAAATGCAACCCTGCTGAGTTCAGCTTATTGTGGTTTTGTTGTGGCTCTGAAGTCCAGGTCTTGACTCATTTGTTTATGAATGGATTGGCAAAAAACTGGAGGTTTGAACTGCCACTGTCGCTATTGGCAACAGCAATCTGGACCCCATCTAGCCCAATGAAAAACAACAAACACGTTAAAAGGAAGAGGAGAAAGAGTGAAAGAGCATGTGAGAGACAGCCAAAAAAAAAGGAAAAAAAAAGTTTGGAATGGGGTCAAAGTGTCCCGCTTTGGAAACAAACATGGAAGTCTCAGTTTCTTGGGGAAAAATAAACTACCACTAAAATCAGGTGAGAAAGAGGTTAAACACATCCAATTATAAAAAATACACACTTTGTATCTATCAGCTCAAAGAAGACAAGACAATAACTTCTTCTTTCGTCATTGTTCCCTTCTGGCGTCACCACAATTTAACAATTTCAGTACTGATTTGGACCTCAGGATAAAAAACCTAGGTTACTGACTAGACTGTCATAGAAATGCATTGGCAAAAACATTATAAAAAGGTAAATGAAAGAACTTTGAAGTTATAATACTGATCTTAAAATCTCCATTGGTTTATTATTAAGCTAACTGAAAATTATTTGAGGTGTTATGACACAATCCTGTTCTCTAAATGTTTTAAACCAGGTGCCCTCCCTTTATTTTTATCCTGGCTTGTGACTGAAACAAGGTTGTGCATTCATTTGTAACTATGACTGCTGCTTTTGTGCTTTTGGTATCCTCATTCATGGGTGACTTTGTCCTGTTATGGATGCCATGTTGAGGACTTTTGACACATCATCGATTTCTCTCTGGCTAAAGTCCTAATTTTTGTCACTCAGATACAGTTTTTATAATATTTCTCATGTAATTTTACCAAAAATATTAGTGAAATTATTTTAACTTTGTGTTCAACAGATGACAACAATCTTTTCACGCTAACAACACTGGACAAATGGTACAAAAACAGCAGAAACAGGAGGGAGGAGGGAGCTGCGCTAAATAGCATTGGTGCATATTCGCCTCTAATTGAGAGAGAAAATCTGAAGGCCTCACTGGCAGTAATTAGAGAGCCAACAGTGCCCCAGATACTGTATAAGACAGGGGATAACGCCCTACATTACAATTTGTCTAATTCTGTCCGTGTAATCAACACCTTCCAGTGATAAACATTTACTGACAGCAGTATTATCTCTAAATATCAGAATATAAAGCAAAAACTATATATACACAAACTGACATTTGAGAAACTATGGAAACAAATAGACTCAACTAGGGCTCTTCTGGTTCAGAGAGGAATCATTTGGTAAAAAGTGTATATGTTTAAGTGAAGTTGTTAGATTGTTTAGGACTAGCTGTTCCGTGTGACATTTTGGCTGGGGGAGGTGTTATGATCTTAGAATGGCACAAATTCTCCTTGTCTGACCTGATTAAAAAAGTGACATAAATACATATTTGTTTATTTCTTTTATTTAGAGACAAATCTATTCATGAGTTTGCCCTCCTTTGGGTTAATCTTTTTAGAACTATGTTGCCTATGCTTTTGTCTAATTTTAGACAGTGTTTAGCCCTAATTTAGGCCTGAGAGTCCGGGTTTCGATCTGGTGATACTTGAAAAACCAAAATATTATCGTAGGTGGTACTTGGTGGGAAACTTTGAGAAGCACTTCAGTATAATTCATCACAATGTTTAAACATCCAGATAAAATTGGGACATATTGAGTAGAGGTCTGTCTCCACAATTGACTTACTACAAAAAACTGAATGCAGATCTATGAGTATTTGGTCAAACTGTATTTTTTCCCAAACTCATAGTAGTGTGTACGTTAATGTGCAGTCAGGATGGGGGATGAAAGCTCTGGGTGGGTGTGAGTTTGTAACACATGTGAGCTGTTAGCTGCTGCCGCGACACAGACCTCTTATTAGTGTCCTCCATGTTTGAACATCTGAAAAGGAGGGCAGGGGGAACACAGTTTATGCAGCACTGGTTCAAAACAAATCTTGTAGCACAAGCCATCTACTAAAATAAACACTCATTTGGATAAATACTTGAGATTTATGTAACCACTAAAAGGTTCAAGCTCTAAATTTTCCAAACTACTAAGGGGCTTCAGTGTTGTTGACATGTTGAGTCAATGTACTATGGACACAATTCAGAACAGTTTATACAGTATTTAACTTATTATCATATTTCTAGTGACTTGCTTTTAAATTATGTTTTGATTTAAGTGGATTATATATACAGTTTATGCCATGGAGTTAATTTACAGCCTCTCAAAACATTTCTTTATGTAGCATCCTCACATGATAGGTTATTTATGTGCAAATAGTGAGAGTTGAGGTCTCTGCTCGGTTCGACTTTGGCGCCCTCTAGTGGGTTTAGTGCCATCCATTTGTTTTGTTGGTGTTTTTTTTTCACTATTGGCTCGTGTTAGGTTCATCCACAACAGCCAGTATTCAATAGCTACTAAAGCCAGTGTTGAATAAAACAGCAACCAACAACCAACATGTTACAAAGGGGTAAAATATATAGGCTATATTCTCCAACAGGCAGCTCTTAGGCACAGGCATGACTGCACTGAAAGAAAAATCTCGTTAGACATGCATAAGAGTAATATGCAAAGCGGCTGCGTGCAATAAAATGATGCTTAAACTGAAAATTATTCGGCACCCTCTATGCATATTTTATACACATCATAAACATAACTTTTTGTCTGTTGTTAAAATGTGATCAAATCATGCTGAATGCACATATTTATCTTAAAACTGACCTTTTTATGGTGTATGTATTTATTATTTAATTCAGTCTACAAAATTACATCTAAGCCTACATGAAATATCAAGTGACCTTAAAAGGTTTTAAAGTAAAATAAGTACACGAAAACAGTCTTTAGCTTTCTACAGTCCTGTACACTATTGTCTAAAATGAATCAAACACCCAAAATAAGAGATCACAGGGACAGAGACAGCCTGTTTGGAGATGGACTGTGTGAAGGCTGATGAAGAAGCTCTGGTCTCTGCCTGCAGAGAGAGGAATACCACATGATTACCATATGTTTATTTATTTTGTCTTGTACACATAAATATACCACTTTGGCTCTTACTCTTTAATACAATAATGTACCAGCCCAGGACAGAATCACAGTGAACAATACAGAAAATACAGAAATATCATGCAATTTTTCTTCAACTTCCTTAATAAGCATTCGGTAACAGGTAGGGCATCAGGTACAAAGTCCTCCTGCTGCCACACCCCCTTGGAGATACAAGTGATGATAGATTTTCACTAGAGACTATATGTTGTTTAAAAAAACAAAAAAAAAACAAAAAAAACAAAGTTGACCTTGTAAAATTATTTGAGTTGGTTCACGTACTTTGTTCAACTACAGCCTGTGTTTTGGTGGTTCTCAGAAGTCCTCTCTTTTTTGGAAAGATGCAAGGATTTAATTGTCTGCTTTTTTTTTTTTTTTTTTTACTGATGCACTATTTGCAAAATGGTGCTGCACAAAATCACTAAACATCAAGTACAAAATGTGTGAGCTTCTCTACAGCTGGTGCACAGTGCTCTGGATATTACTCTTTGTTTGCAGACTCTGTGAAAGCAATAAATTCAAATGTCACACTTGTAGATTGGCACTGGTTAGTCATGCTAATGGAGACAAGCCTTACATTAACTTTATTTTCAAATAAAGCAAACACAAACATGTGTTTACAATGATTATATTCTAGGTGCCAAGTCTTTGAAAAGCCTTACCTCCAAAGCAGCTCTCACAGTCCTCCTTGATCCACACTGAGTCTCCTGTCTGTATTTTTGTCTGACTCTTGTGCACATTTGAATTTTCCTTCCAAAAGTTTTGGGGAGGGGAATTCCTGAGGGAGGAGCTTCACCACAAATGATGACAAAGTCATGTTTTCTCAACGGCCACAATCAAGCTGCCATTGTAAGACTTAAAAATGTTGGACAGAGAATTATAAACAAGTCATACTATTGACAAAAAGCAAATGTGTAAAATTTGTGGGTTTTTTTGTGCAATTTGAGCAATTTTTTTCAGGTCATTTTTTTCAGTGGTGAAGTAACATGTCAAAATGGTCAAATAGGTGTAGTCTGTAGTGAAATAAAGATGGGCTATAAAATGTATAAAATGTTCAGCCTAATTGTTCAGGATGTACAACTAGTTCACAGGAGACATATCTTTGCTCACCTTATCACTAGGTCTGAGTAAATAACGGTCACTGGCCTCGTGCCTCCACGAGCGGCAGGTGAGGCATGACGTCATGGTGATACCTTCGGACTCCTTCAGGTAAATCCATAAAGGTGTGTGTCAGGTGCAGCCCGGTCTTACTTCAGCGACTGGTCTAACAGCAAAAAACACTGAAGAGGGAACTGTCTGCAGGGAATAACAGAGGCCTAACATGCAGCACGAGGTTTGAGTGACACCTGCCACACCAGGATGTACCCCAGCTCTCCCACCAGAGTACCACCGCAGCCCCTGTCCCTCAGCGGTCAGTACATGGCCCCAACCTACGAGTTCTCCGCATATCACCCTCATGTGGACCCCTCCACGAGCACATGGAACCCCTACGCCCCACGGGACGAGTATCTATACAGCCTCCATCAGGGGTCAAGCCCCAGCACGGGACAGGCCAACTACACCTCGCACGAGCTGAGCAACACCCCAGTGTCTGCAGGAGGGGGAGCCTTCAACAACTACAGTTTTATTTCAGGACAGGACCCCTTTATATCCAGAAGGAGACCTCCTGAATCACCCAGGCCCCCAGTTCTAGGTGAGAGAAAGAGACTTTATTTTAATTACATTTTAAAAGTTTAGCTTGGACCGAGTTTGGAGTGACTCAAACACATTTGTCCCAGATTTATACAAGAAATGTCCCAGGTGTCCATATTTCATTTTTTTATTTTTATTAATTTGAGACTCGCCAACAAAAAGGAGGGGTATAAATTGTCATTTGTTTACCCAGAATACAGAAAAAACAGGACAGAATATCAGAACACTCAGTTGCGCTGACTGAAGTCGCTCAGATAAAATACTAACTCACAAGTAAATTGTGAATAAGTCATGAATGGGCCGAGTACAAAAAAATGTTTCTTAATTACACACTCTTTTCACAATTTTATTATTATCAACCACCCCAAATCGGGGCTGTCCCAGTTTTTGATTTTGCATTGGCATTTCTCTGGTGTACAAACTGAGTTCATGCTTCAAAATGGTTGTAGCTTTAAAAAGCTTACAACCTCGTTTACTGTCACTGCAGTCTCCGGAGGTTTGTGGTGTAGATATGATAAATGTTTGGAAACACTTTCCTGTTCACCTTATTTCCCCATATATACACACACACTGTACTATCAAGACATAGGCCTACAACACACACACACATTCATCAACAGCTGCCTCTCCCTTCCGCCAGCTTGTGAGATGTCAATGCAGAACTAACAGTGGTGGCCATGGAGTCTGCATGAGCTGTTCCCCACCCTCTCTGTCCACTGGGAGGGTGACAGGTCCACCAGATAACACTTTAAGACTGCTTAAGCCAAGTGAACCGTAGACAAAAATATTAACGTTTTGTCATCTCGTCTACTCTTCTACCTGGATCGATGCTGTCGCCGGTTGAGTTTTGCGATCAATAGCTCTGAGTCAGTCCCAGCTCTTTCTCTTAAGTGTGTGTGGACATGTGTCAATGAATAGCTGCCTGTGTAAATAGCTATGTAAACCCCACAGGCAGAGATAAGCCCGGTCCCTGATGCAATGCAGTGGTGAGCCTTTACATTAGTTATAGTTAACGTGATTAATTTGGTTGATGAGATTTTAAGTGGCGCCTGAACTTGAACATGGCTCCAGGCGTCTTTGGGTGTCTTCAGGTCTCACAAAACATTGTGCATGAGTCACTGAAGCAACAAAAGTAATGTTTGTGTAACTGGTAATGTTTCCTAATTCCAGATCTTTGTGATTCAGGGGGGAAAACTCGCACCAAGGACAAGTACAGGGTGGTGTACACGGACCACCAGCGCCTGGAGCTTGAGAAGGAGTTTCAATACAACAAATACATCACAATGAGGAGGAAGAGCGAGCTGTCACTGGCACTCAGCCTCTCAGAGAGACAGGTGAAAGTTCATCCAAATAAAACAAGACTATAACTTCTTCTTCACATTAGAAGGGAAGTTATGATTCATAGGTTAAATATTGTGTACAACTTCCTTTTGTGGGCTTCTGGAACACATACAACCCACAAACATATGCACTGTCCCTCACGATAACCTTTCTTGTATTTCTATTGATTCAGGCATGTTAGAGTAATCCTGCATCCAAGATTTGAGTGCTGTGAAAAATTATATTTTCACCTACCCCCTATCTCCACCCTTTGTTCTGTACTTACTTGCCATTATTAAAGATAAATAAGACTCCATACTTTATAGATGTTGAGGAAAAAAAGATCCCCAGCAATTTTTTGAGTGTAAATTATGGTTTGATGCAGTGCCCACCCAATCAAAAACAATGAAAACATAGTCAATACACTTATTTTCAGTAATATATCCAGAAACAGCCTATTTCAATGTGTACATGACAAGTAAGTAAGTAGTATGATTTACTTTACATCACATAGCTTGGGTTTATTTATAATCCAACAACAGGAAGTCAAAAGCTACTGAATTTTATTGAGCTTTTGGTCCCAAATTTGAATAACAGAATGGACATTCATTTGCAAAACACACAGCCTTTGAAGAGTCACCAGTGCGAAAGGAAAGATAAAGAAGGAAGTGGTTATTTTATAATAAGCCATTTTTTGGTCTAAAAATACCTATTACTGTTGATAAAACAATAACTTCCATGTGCTTGTTTCTGAGATTGTGTTATGTTAACATAAGGGAATAGGAGCACGTAAAATAAATATCCTTATCACTTAAGATGCAGTAACAGACACAGAAGCCTTGTCCATGCAATAAAGAGGCCCTACTCTCAGTATGAATGTTGAACGTTTTTGAAGGTATTTTTAGCAATAAACATACATGTGATTGGATAATGCCATACTGTGGAACATTCCAGGCAAAACAATAACATGACCAGCGCCCTTTAACTTACTTATTTATTATATCTTTCAGATAAAGATTTGGTTTCAGAACAGACGCGCTAAAGAGCGAAAGATAACGCGGAAAAGGCAGCAGCATTCCCAGCAAGCGTCTACAACCACACCCACCCCTCCTGCGCTGTGTGGGCCCGCGGACACCCATATCTCCACCAGCCCACGGCAAGACATTTTATCTGATACAGTGTCCGAGGAGTACTAAGTAAAAATGGCATCACATGGACTGATAAAGCACTGGATGTCTCTTTCGTAAACTTTTTATATTAAAACACAAAAATGATGGATTTCCATGACAAGTTTTTCTGAATAAGCACGGCGTTCCTGTTGAACTGATCATTTTACAAACCACATAAACATTTGTAGCTATTCATAGATTTGTAATATAATTGCATACACTAAAGTCTTACAACAACCAATCTGTCGAAAAGAGCATCTCACCTCTTCTGTGGTTGTTTCACACCATGAAAAGTTAATGCTTGTGTTGCTGTTTTCATACTAATCTTAGATATTCTGATAACTGGCCACATCCTGACTGTAGCTATATATTACCCAATCACATGAGTCAAGATTAACGGAACAGGAGGTGTAAAATGTGTCTTACACACGCAAGCTTATGAACGATAATGACAAAAATAAATATGTAAATATGTATCTGATAAACCAACTACAACAAGTTGAATAGTTTAGGTGACATCATTTGTAATGTTTTTAGCAATTAAAATGTTAACTCTTTGAATGTGTAACTCCTCTAGTCGTTTATTTTTGATATGGGTTCATTTTTATTCTTTACAACAAAAGTAATATGGTAGTATGATGGTTAATTAATTCCAGTATCTTACCTTACCCTAGCACGCTGCATTAAGGGATATCACATGGTTTTATACTTTTATAACTATGTGGTGTGGCAGGTCACATGAAACAAGCTAAAGCAGCTGTTCTTGCTTTAACGCAAACGCAGTGGGCAAATTGATTATGTATTATTTTACTAATTGAACTATTTATCAGAACTGTCAAAGAGATTATTGCTATCAGTGTTTGGAAACAATGTAATTGATGGGATCCCAAAGGGTGCCCTATGAGTTTAGGACAAACCGCTGTTGCACTTGGCGTCTGCTGTCAATTATTTGCTCGTGTCAGAGTTCAGATGCAGGTGGTTTGTTTGAGGACACTCCAACTATCACGGCCATAAACACTTTATGGTCCTGAATTACCTGAATGATAGTTAAAAGTAATCGACCTTTGACCTTTAAATCAATCACGTAACTACAACGATTGAAAAAAATGAAAGTTCCATTTTTGGTTAGACTATATAATAACCAGACCAGTGTGAGCTGATGTCATTATTTTATCACACACATACAGTGTTGGGCTATGTTGTTTTTATTTAACAAGTATACTTCCAACATTTAACTTCCCATTTCCATATAAATACCCATCTTAAAAATACTTGTTTGAGAGAAAGTGTATACATCAAATTTAGTAGTATAATATGTGAAATCATATAAACAATATAAATCATACTATATACTGAAAATGAAAGAACCTATACACAAATAAATGGTAAAGATATTATAAAAGAATGGAGACCTCTGAACACACGGGTCAATGGTGAAAATGAGGTACTTGAACTCAAAATAAATTATATTCTTTAAAAACATTCTTTTTCCGTTGAGCCACAAATCCATAATTTCTAAAGAAGCCAGTCAACACTGAAACTGTTGGTGTCTGTTGTACAACTATAAGAATCACCTACGGACCTTGGCATAAATACAAGCATTATCCTCTGCTACAGAAATGTGTGGATTTTGATTTGAAAACTTCACTTGGCCATATTCAACTTCGCCTTCGGACGCCGGCTGCTGTGGTCTCCTGCGAGGCTGCTTCAATATCCTGACATCAGCATAAGTCACTTCCTGATCATGTTCTTGATCTGAAAGTAGACACAAGTCAGACACACATCAAAGTATATTTTATGTAGGGCTGCAAGTGTTATATCAACTTAACAGAAATATTCTTATGATTATTATTCTGCATAAAAACTGTTAACCCTGTATTTTTAGATCTGTACAAATGCTCTGAAATGTGATTCTTGTATAGTTTCTCAGTTCCTATTTCAGTTATTTTGTCAATTCTTCTGAACACTTTGATGCTGAAATGGGAACTTTGAAAATCCTATTATCAAAACATAAAACGAAAATCACAATGTCTGTTTGAAAAAATCACATTGAATCATGTTTCCCCAATCTCCCAGCCCTACTTTTCATTGTAATACTACTACTACTAAGGCTTCTTATTGCATTGCCAACTGAGAAAAGGGGCTTTTCAAACAGAAACACTCTGTTCCACCTTGTGATGTCATGTGATAATACAGGAAGTGCTGTACTGTGCTTTTAAACTCCTTACACCTTCAGTAGAATTATTTGGATAATTTCAGCCCTGGAACTGCCAATATCTACTGAACTAAAGGCAACTGTTAACTTAAACACTATCGCTTCATAACATCACAAGGTGGAACAGATCATTTCCATGCAGAATTACTCAAACAAGCATTGTTGAGACAAAACACAACTTTGGGTAAGTTTTTGATAACAGCATTATAACATGGCTAAAAGCTCACATGAGTCAATTTTGGGGAATATAGGGCCTTTAAGTCTCATTACAAATATTTTTTAGTACAGTGTGACCCGGCCCCGGATAAGCGGAAGAAAATGGATGGATGGATGGACAGTGTGATAAAATATATACATTTGTTTTCCTACCTCTCTTTTTCTTGTACTTCAGGACACAAAATATTGCCACACCAAAAACCAATGCAGCCACCAGTAAACCACCTATAATGGGCCCATACTCTATCAAAGCAAAGAAGCAAAGTGTGAAACAAAACACAAAACAAACTCTGAATCCAAACCAAAATTAACTACTTAATTCATATTACTGTGGGTTAGTAGTGACTTACGAATGTACCAAGAGCCAGCTGGAGTGCTTGGGGAGCTGGCCGGTACACTGTGATGGGTGGTTGTTGTCTTACCCACAGAAGTGATGGGAGCGGCTGTGGTTTGTTCGATGCACAGGGTGTTATTGGCTTTATAAACCCAATCGGATATCTGTGTCCCATTTAACGTGCAGTTTATGAATATGTATCCTACAAACAGAGAATAAATGTTAGATGAAGGAAGTTTATTTAAGGAAGTGTGAATAGTTTAGGTTCTAATGAAATGGACTGGAATCCAATTGAGATGATTTGCAGAAAGAAATGCAGTATATAGTTAGATCTTCTTTAACGTTAATAGTCTTGAATATGACAATTTCCCAATAATTTTATAAATAATCTAATAGTTTGAGATGTTTAAACTGACCACAACTGTTAATATGAATCTCCTTAAACTCTTGACTGATGTGGTTTTTGACAGAGCAGCGCAGCAGTCCCACTGTGTTTTGTCTCAGGGTGACGATGGTGTTTTGTTTGTTTTTGGAGAGAAGCTCAGAGTCTGTGAGAGTTTGTCCATTTAAAGTCCAGATGTACTCAGGACTGTCTCCTCCCTGAGGGGTGCAGGATGCCCTCACCGTTCCTTTGGACACACACTCCTGCTCCAGGAGCACAGAGGACACTGGGGCTGCAATAGGGAAAACAAAACAGTTTAAAGTGATGTTTATCAATGAGTCCAGTATAGTTAGACAGAGATGTTTTATTTACCTTCAATTATTAGTTTGTGATAACTCTTGAAGGTTCTTTCTGCTTTCTGATTATAAAACTCCAAACTGTATGAATCATTGTCAATTTTTGTTAAGTTTTGTATTTGAATTATTCCAGTGCTGCTATTAAAAACAGATCTATTTTTAAACTCATTTCTTTTAACTGTATTATCTTTCCAATCAAAAACAGTTCTGTCATTATGTTTCCAGATACATCTGTGTGTCGTTGAGCCACTGTCCATCAGTTGGATCTTTATGGTTCCTCCCAGAGCTCCATAGCAAAGAGCATTGTTCACTCTGGCATCACAGAGTCCCTCAGCATCTGCAGCAGTATAACTCGCAATAAGTACACGTCATATTACTGACCACTTAAAGCGTTAAAGCACATTTAAACAAGCATCAACTAAATACTAAATCAAAAACATGATCATTTATACCATTTATTTTACATTTATTTGCATATTTTTTTAGATAAATTTGTACTGAGATGGCTAAATAACAGATTTAATTCTACACTCATTTAAAACATAAAAATCCTACCTCTTGTCTCAGCTTGAGCAAAGTGGAGCAGCAGCAGAGTCCACACTGGTCCCATGTCTCTATGTCCCCATCACGGTGGGACGCTCCTGTCACGAGTGCGTCCAAATCTATGTTTAACTCTGAGAGGACGGTCTTTTTTCAGAAGAGGAAGTGTGTTTGCTTTTCACTCCACTTTTCTCACCATTCTCTGCCCCTTTTGTCACTTTGATTTTCCACTTTAATGTACCAAATCCAGACAAAAATAGTGACCAGTTATATACAATAGTGACAAGTGGTGATGTTTGTTCATTTTATCGAGCAAACTAACTGTGATGTTCAGTATCATTTATAAGTTAATTTGTCAAGTTTTCTATATTCTTCATAATAGCCCAGCAGCTCAAACAGTGTTTCATACAATATTTTATTTCAGATATGCTTGTCGTAGGCCTATTAGTTCCTTGTTTTCTCCCTCTTGACATACTTAAACTTAATTCTTGTGTGTGTTTGAAGGTTTAGTTCTGCAACACTCAAAGTTGAGTTTTCTAAAATTAGCCAACTTCCCTTTGTCGCCTTCTACTGACAACACATGATTACAACACAATCCACGATTTATTTAGAAAGTCGCACTGAGATAAAACAGGCTTACTTCTTTATCTTTACTTACATAGAGGAACTTAATGAGAAACTCTCTTTTTCATGTCTGCCTTGTTCAAAATACAATGCAAACAAAACAACAAAACAAATAATTATAATAAGTCCACATAAAACATTAGAAACATGTGCAGGTGTGTATAAAAGTTTGTTACCAGTTTATTAAATTGTGATTGTGGCACCAGAGTATCCAATTTTGCACGTTTTTGAAGTGAATTATGTATTTGTGTATTTTTGTGAAGCAAAACAGCCAAAAGTCCTTTTTCCCATTTTAGTTCTGGTGCAGCCAGTTCTTAGACTTATACAATCATGTGATCTGGTATTAAATGTTTCCGTATCAATGATTAACAGGTGACATATTTCAGCAGTCTATCAAGTAGTCTCTTATGAATAAAATTCATACAGTGTTGTTCTCTTCTGACAGCAATAGCCAACGTACTTTTCCACAGAAAATACAGTGATGGGTTTTAAATCCATCATCTGTAATGAAACGAAGGGCCAAATGAAAGAGGTGATCCAACAGTTTCAAAGCAGAAGCCAAAAATGTACAGCATGTCCCCATAATTCAGTACAGACAGAAAAGTTACTTGCACTATTTATTTTCTGTAATTTATTAGGGTACAATATTTTTTTTGTAATAACATGATTTTTATTTTAAACTGCTACATTATTCTGCAGTCCAGACACACCAATAGCTTTGTCTTGTTTGAGTAATAATCTTTAAATATTGTGGGTAACATATGGTTAAAATACCTTAAATATTAACACGTTTACTTAGAAATAGAGCAAACTAAATGCAGACGTTAAAAGGAAAATGTATCATCTAAAAACCTCACAGCAAAAACTATTGAGGCAACAGTGGCTCAAAGGTGGCAGTCAGAGAGGCCCATGGTGCAGATGGACAGCCACATCTCTGCCAGTCACCCCCAGGGCAGCTGTGGCTACACAAGAAACTTACCAGCATGTGGGAGAGGGTGAGTGAAACAATGGCCTCCAAGGACTTTGTCAAGCTGAGCACTATATAAACCCCAAACATGCTAACAAACCACATTTAAAAAACAAAAATCCAACCTGCCACTAAAAAGAAACAAGAAAAATTTAAGGTTTTCAATTTACATATTGTCGCAACGGCTAGTGCAGGTGCGGACCAAGGAGTGCAGACTCGGGGCAAGTTGACAGTGTTTATTTACAATTCGTGCAAAAGACAGTTCAGACAGTTCATTTATCACACACTGGACGTAGGTAGCGGGAGGCAGACCAGACGGGCGTAGGGCAGGGCAGGAACAGGAAAACCAGGACCGGAGCGGGAGCGGAGACCGCCAGGTCCGGAGCACGACGAGACCAGGGACAGGACCAGGGAAGACTGAGCAGGAGAGATCCAGAGCGGGAGCCAGAGCAGGAGACGGGAAGCAAGCCGGAGGCCAAGACAGAGCAGGAGGCAAAGCAGAGGGTCGACTGTACCGGAGCTGGGGCGCAGAGGCAGGCGCGGGAACGCGCAAGAGCAGGAATATTGACACGCGGACGGTCTGGCTCCGAATGTCTTCTGCCAAGCCCTCATATACTCGGCAGCAGGTGCAGGTAATTGCGCTGATGCGCTCCAGGTGCGTGCGGGAGGAGTCAGGAACTCCGCCCATCTCCGGACAGACAGGTAGGGGAGGGGGAGAGAACACAGGAATTGCAGGCATCATGACACATATTTTTTGATACTTAGTCATTTGTTAATTTGTTAAATGAATTCTTGCTCTTGCAAAAACGTCTTCATCTTAGTTATTATTTAGAGTTTTACAGAGTAAAGCTTTGAGACACAATGAGCAGTGTGTGTCTGTTCTGTATTTTCACAGGAAACTTTCAGTCATGAGTGCAATGAAAACTATATAATTCACACGTAAGTTGTTTTCATTTAACTTCCCATTTCCGATAAAAGCATAACTTGTTATGTTACACGATTGCGCATACTTTATATTAAAATATAATAACCAAACCAAATATTCTGAAATTGTGAGAAAGCTATGTGACAAAACGTGGGCTCAAATACACAGATCAATACATACATATACCAAAAAAAACAAAAACAAAAAAACGTGCACTGCTGGAGTTTATTAAAAGTAAAGAAAAATAAGCAAGTAAATATCTCAGCTCTATAACATCAACATCAAATTTTATGTTATTGTACATCAAGAAATAATTGAAGGTTTATAAATTGCCAAGTCATTTAATGCATGAACATACAGCAATTTTACAATCAGCCCCACACACATACAGCTAAAGAACACACTGAAGCTAGACTTTTGTTATAAAACTGAAGGTGATGGTGTCCAAAGCACACATGAGGTTTTACTGCTGCAAAAACCTGACATCAGCATTATCTGCAAATATAGATACAAATAGGTCAGCTGTATTCTAAGATAATAAATCACATCAAATATGAAGGTCCTTATTACCAATCATAAAATGTACAGAACACTTGCATACCTCTCTTATTGTTGTCTTCAGGACACAAATGAATACAACAGTTATGAAAACAAACACCAGTGAACGAAATATAATGGGCCAGTCATCTGTAGTTTAAAAACAAAAGCAGCAGAAAAAAAACAAAAAAAAAAAGTCTGAATACATGACAAAAATGAAATACTTCATTCATATTACTGTGGGTTAGTAGTGACTTACGAATGTACCAAGAGCCAGCTGGAGTGCTTGGGGAGCTGGCTGGTACACTGTGATGGGTGGTTGTTGTCTTACCCACAGAAGTGATGGGAGCGGCTGTGGTTTGTTCGATGCACAGGGTGTTATTGGCTTTATAAACCCAATCGGATATCTGTGTCCCATTTAACGTGCAGTTTATGAATATGTATCCTACAAACAGAGAATAAATGTTAGATGAAGGAAGTTTAAGGAAGTGTGACTAGTTTTGGTTCTAATGAAATGGACTGGTATCAGATTGAGATGATTTGCAGAAAAGAATGTAGTGTATAATCTTTAATGTTAATGGATATGTCTTGAAAATGAGAATTTCCAGAATAATTGAATAAATAATCCAATAGTTTGTGATATTTAAACTGACCACAACTGTTAATATGAATCTCCTTAAACTCTTGACTGATTTTTGACAGAGCAGCGCAGCAGTCCCACTGTGTTTTGTCTCAGGGTGAGGATGGTGTTTTCTTTGTTTTTGGAGAGAAGCTCAGAGTCTGTGAGAGTTTGTCCATTTAAAGTCCAGATGTACTCAGGACTGTCTCGTCCCTGAGGGGCGCAGGATGCCCTCACCGTTCCTTTGGACACACACTCCTGCTCCAAGAGCACAGAGGACACTGGGGCTGCAATAGGGAAAACAAAACAGTTTAAGTGATGTTTATCAATGAGTCCAGTATAGTTAGACAGAGATGTGTTTTATTTACCTTCAATTATTAGTTTGTGATAACTCTTGTGAGTGTCTCTTCCATTCTGATAAAAAAAACTCCAAAGTGTATGAATCATTGTCACTTTTTGTTAACTTTTGTATTTGAATTATTCCAGTGCTGCTATCAAAGACAGATCTATTTTCAAAGTAATTTTTGTTAACTGCATTATTTCTCCAACCAAAAACATTTATGCTATTATTCTTTTTCCAGGTACATTTGTATACAGTTGAGCCAATGTCCATCAGTCGGATATTTACGGTTCCTCCCAGAGCTCCATAGCAAAGAGCGTGGTTCACCCTGGCATCACAGAGTCCCTCAGCATCTGCAGCAGTTTAACCCACGATAAGTACACTTCATATTACTGACCACTTAAAGTGTTAAAGCACATTTAAACAAGCATTGACTAAATACTAAATAAAAACATGATCATTTAAACCATTTATTTTACTGTTATTTGTATAATATTTTGAGATCAATTTATACTGAGATGGCTACATAACACATTTAATTCCACACGCTATTAAAATCCTACCTCTTGTCTCAGTTTGAGCAAAGTGGAGCAGCAGCAGCAGAGTCCACACTGGTCCCATGTCTCTATGTCCCCATCACAATGGGACACTCCTGTCATGAGTGCGTCCAAATGTATGTTTAACCCTGAGAGGATGGTCTTATTTTAGATAGAGGAGGAGAGGAAGTGTTTTTGCTTTTCACACAAGTCAAAAAGAGGAACATACTCCATTTTACATTTTATATATGCTAACCATTGATATAATTTAATCATTCGAGTATTTACATTTTTTGTTGATCTTTTCACAATGCATAGTGATTATTATAATATAAGTATAGTCAAATAAATGTATTATTTGAAGTAAATGTAAAATATGGTTCAAATATATTTAGTTTATTGATTTATTTATTGACATTAATCCTGTATGTTCCTCTTCTTTGTAATGTATCATCTAAATAGTATAGCCTAACTTAGGTTTCGTTTTTCAAATTCTTTTGTGCCCTCAGCTATTAAATTGCTAAATTCTAAGGGTAGTGTTTTTTGACGTTTTGCACTGTTTTTATGTATTGTTCTTATGAATGAATGAATGAATGAATGAATGAATGAATATTGTTTATTTGAGCATAATAAAAACAAACAAAAACAAAACAGTGTACACCCAGATCCCAAGTTTGTGCTCAAAAGGAGTAAGCCGAAGTAAAATACTTGTGTGCGCTTACCCCCCAATTCTTATATTGTGCTTTGAGTTCCACTCGTGGATTGCAATGGACTGACACACTGTGTGTTTGCGTGTATGTTAGAGTGAGAACTGCTCTGAGAATGCTGCAAATGAATTGCCCTCTGGGATCAATAAAGTTTTCTGAATCTGACGTTTTTAACTGTGGTGATTAAAGTTCACTTCTGGATATGAACAACTTTCCTCTGCTGCCCTCTGATGGCTGTTATTTACTACTTATTCATTTAACACACTGCACGATGTTCTTTTTCTTTGGTCTTAAAACGTTAAATGGTAATGTCATAATGTGGTTTTAACAAGCTATAGTTAAAATTCATAATGAGCTTTGTAAAGATGTTTGTAAGTGATGTTTGAATAATCATCTTTACAATTTACACACATACGCACACATACACAGAGAAATTAAACCAACTAGTTATTGTAATTACTGTACAAGAATTTCTTCCTGGTCAATCTAAAGCTAATCCTAGCAGGTTGCCCCAGCAGCATTGAAGTACGGGCCAAATACAGAGGACACATTTCCCTGGATCAATAACATATACCTTAACCACATATATACCATACCTTAAACTACTTAAGTCTCTCATCTTTTATTAAACACATTGGATTTTAAACTCACAAGTATGCAGATGATGTTTGTATTCTGTGTGAAAGTGGAAAAAAACACAATCTGCTTTCTGCTTCTGTTGTTAAATGTGTCATGTGTGTGCAACTGCAAGACACAAAACAGCAATTAATTCATTTACAAAAAAATCACTTTGAACAGGCCCTCTCCTCTGAAAGTATGTCCAGTAAAATACTTCCTCAGTTTATACAAAGTGTCCAAAGATTTTAAATTCTTTTTTGGAATATGATGCAACTTCCTTCAAATACCTGCACCTGTACAGAAGGATAATGTTAAAAGTTTGATTAACACATAAATAATTAACACAAAATAGTTTAAATACAAACTCTTACCTGACTGTTTGTGTGTCCTGACCTTTCTGTAGATGCAAACTGAAATGAGCACCACCACCAAAAAAGCTCCCACAGAAGAAGCAGCCAACACAATAACAGGCCACGGGTTTGCTGCAGGGAAAATACACAATTACAGCATTTATACTCATTAATTTAGTGCATGGGTTTTACTTTGTGTAGATGGTGTAAAGTAAAATGTAAATGCTGCTAATAAAGACAGTTAAAGGAAGTTCAAGTTAAGATAAAGGTGAGGTTTGTCTATGGATTAAGTGAGCTAATTCATTTACAAAATAAAACAACTGTCAAGATCCCAGTCTGTCTCTATGTTTTTCTGCTGTCTTCCCCCCTCCCTTCTGTGTTTCTGCAGAGAGCTGGGTGGAGACTCTGGCACCACCCACTACACACCTGCAGCCCATGAGCAATCAAGCCTGCACCTGTGGCACACAAAGGGACAGAGGATCCAACACATTACTCTGATTTTGCTCCTTGGCACTACCCTGCACCTCCACCTCCGACACAAACACCTCAACTTCCAGGCTAAACAGGCTGTCAGGAGCAGAGCTTATAAAATGCCTGCTGAGTTTACATGCTTCATGCCACAATATCATGAAACATAGAGAAGAAACTAAAAGAGAGAGAAAACTACGATGCTTCATTTACAGACATATTTCTCAACAATGTGTCATTCCATTGAAAATGGCAAAAGAGAATGACACATTTTCAACACTTCAATAGCTGAATCCCACAAAGGAAATGCATCGTGGTAAAGTAAATTAGCATTCATCAAGTACATCGTATCAGCTTCAGGAACTGAAAAGAACTTTTTGAATACAGTTAGAAAGTGTCTTTGCTTTTGCTTTAAACATTCAATAATAAAACAAATCTTTCAATTTAAAAAGACATGCTTAAAAAATTATTCATTGGTATGATGATAATGACCTGCATTCCTAGTAGTTCATTTGGCTCATTTCTGCTGTAAAACGATTGTTTCTATTGAGGTTGAGCCCCATACTTCCACACTGTAAATTAAACAAGGAATTATGAGTGAACAACACTGTTCCCTCTAAACTGCGCGCGTGCGCAATTGCGCACTGCTGACACAGTCTCCGCGCACAGAAAATCTGTGCTGCGCACAAAAAAAATCGAACCGGAGTTGAAAATAAAATAAACACACAACAATTCATTCTGCGCTATTTTCAATGTGAGTTAGTGAGTGTGACCGGGGACGAGCTGCTCCAGCCAATTATGTGATTCACATACGTATTTGAACAGCTTATCAACGTCATTGACAGGCTCCTCATGTGCCGCTACCAGAGTTTTAGCCGATATGGCCGACGTGGACTGAAAACTCGCTAATTATTCTAAGTGTTTAACCCCTTAACGTTCCGACGGCCCGCCCTCGGGCAAAGATCCGCACGCACGGACGCGTAATTTCACGCACTGTTTTGCAGCAATTTTGCGTTTTAACGAAACGGACAAAACAAAACGGACAAAACAAAGGAAGTACGCGACCGAGGACACTGAGGATGTTTGTACAAGTTAAACTAAGGACACAATGACAGAAGTTTGTCCGAGCGGGACTCGATCTTTCAACCACTGTCACAGAATGACTGTCACACTGTCACATGTACAGTGTGTTCTTAGTTTCCAGTGTGTGTTTGTTTACATTTTGAAGTGTGTGTGTTTGTTTACTGTTTGCAGTGTGTGGTTTGTAAATATATATTTATTTTGACCCATACCACTTGTTTTAAATATATTTTATATACAAATACACATTATATATTGTCTTTTGATATGATATATAAATGTACAGTAATAGAGCAGCTTGGTGTGCAGATACAGATTCCCCTCAGTGTGTATTGGTCATTGACTGTCACTAGTTTATGAGTTGTAAAAATCAAATGATCGTGTCATATACTGAAAAAGAGTTACCGGACTGTCGCTCAGACACAGTAGGACAATCTCACTCAGTGCACAGCAAAAGCTTCACACAATGGCTTATACTCATAATACAAGTCAGAGCTTTACCATAAAAATATTAAGTGTGTTTTCAGCATTGGAGTTTACAGTTGTCTTAGTTTGGTTGGAAGCTCATGTTTTGCCATAGTTAAAATAAAATATTTATAATTCCAATAGCATTAACATACTACAAGATTTTTGTCATTTTCATTGTATAAGTGGCTAAAGCACTTAATTAAAACTCTTATAACAGAAATGTACCGTAAATTTCGGATTATAAGCCGCTACTTTTTTTCCACGCTTTGAACCCTGCGGCTTTTACAGCAGTGCGGCTTATATATGGAATTTTACTGGATAACGGCCCCTGGGGGGCGCTCTCTAGCTGTAAACGTAAAAGTGAGACAGACGTGGGGAAAGATTCTGCTCTGAAGAATTCACTAGTTTTGATTTTGAACGATCATTTTGCGCATCATGAAATGGATATGATGCAGTTTTTAAGATAAAGAAACAGAAAGGAAACAGAGCAGGGGTCGGCCTTTAACACGCAAAGAGCCATTTGGACCCACTTTCCACGTAAAATAAAACACTGGGAGCCGCAAATACTTTTTGACATCTAAAATGAAGATAACACTGTATAATAACAATAATGTAACGGAATAATGTAGGTTTTACTTTCACGGACAAGCCTTCTACACGTGGCAGATAAATATGGCAAAAACAACTTAAGTGCATTAAAAAAATACAACTCACCAAACCGCTGCATCATGCATCGCGCTGATTATGTGATTATGTCTACTCTACTCCGCAGTTTCTTTAAAAAAACAACAACAAAAAAACTCGTAGCGTATCGTTTAATCCCAGGTGCTTATTCTCCATGTGCCAAAGCAGTTTTGAAGGTTTCATTGCCTTATTTGCTTTTCCCGTATGTTACGCAGAGCGGACTGTGCGCGTGAGTCACCTGCAGCGACAAACCCAGATTTTAAGTAGGCATTGTCTGTTAAATTTATCTTTCTTTTTCTTGGAGATCGTAGTCTCCTCTTCTGGCTCCTCAGTTGTCCTTTCCCCCTTTGTTAAAAGCTCTCCAAAGACTTTTGTTTTGGCTCATTTTCACTCGCTTGTGGCTCTAGTTTTGTGCGTCGTGTCTGATGTGTTATACGTGAAACGTCATCGCGGAGACAAGAGCAGATAATAAACTTGCTACTACATCAAATAGATTTCTGTGGCGATTTCCAGCAGGATTTTCATGATACATCTACGGACGAGCTTATTAGTGTGTCATTAGGGACGGGCCAAAGTTGCTCCTGACCCCTGTGCGCACAACGTCTGAAAATCAGGGCTCTTTACGCAGGACTGTGAGCTGTGTGTGTGTCAGTTCCCAAGCCACGCAGAGCCGCAGTATAAGGCTGAAAGAGGCGCATACGGCTCCGGAGCCGCGAGTTGCCGACCCCTGAAATAGAGCCACTGCACGTAAGCTCGACATCAATGAATCCAACTTGGTCAATGTAAAAAGACGACAAAAGTTTTCAGAGGAAATAAAAGCAGATTTTCCGTGTTGGTGCAGCTTTATTTTATAAACCTGCAGATGTGTTCATCCCGTGTTGTTGTCGTGTTGGTGCCAATTTTCAGGCACAGTTTAAAAAAAAGCGTGTCGGTGCAGCGTCTTTCTGTGTAAATATCTCATGTTACAATATGAAAACCTGCGGCTTTTATTCAGGTGCGGCTTATATATGTACAAAATTGATTTTTTCTTCAAATTTAGCTGGTGCGGCTTATATCAAGGTGCGCTCTGTAGTCCGAAATTTACGGTAAATGTGGTAATTTGATCCTTTTAATAAACCATTTAACTTGGATGGATGTGATGCAGCATGACCACAGTGCACACGTCTGATGTCGCTCACAGTGGTCCATGGGACCGCTCAGGGAGTTTGTGTGTTTGCTCAGACTCGTGAAAAATTAGAGGGAACATTGGTGAACAATAGATTAAATACAAGCCACTGAAGTTTAACCTGTCTTTTGCTTTATATATTATTTAGGATTGGACTTTATATAGAATGAACATTATATAGAATTGAACTTTATGTAGCATTGCAGTTAATTTAGATTTTTTTTTTTCCTTTTGCATATTCAACATATTTTTTCCAATTGAATTGATGATCAATCACAACCCAGAGGAATGTGGTCTCTCAAACGTGTTCTGTTTCAACGTTACACATTTTTACTTTTATATTGCTTGTTTTTTGCTTGCTATATTGCTTATGGCTGTTTTTTAGTTTTACTAATGTTAAGAGAGATTTATATTTATCAAACCAAATTTTAAGTACCTCTAATCCTTTTTCAGTTTTGTTAAGTAATTAATTTAAGTTTCTTCCAGTACAGTACAGATTGGTGTTATCTGCGAAAATAATTCAATACTTCAGAAACTATACAAATATCATTGATAAAAAGAATAAAAAGTTTGGAACTAATAACTGAGCCTTGAGGCAGTCCACATGTCACCTGCCTAGGTTCTGATTTGATTTATTTGTACATATTTACCCTGTTTCGTAAATACATCTGTAACCAGTTATGGACTGTCCGTCTTATTTTGTAGAGTTCTATTTTGTTGTTTTGTTTTTGTTTGTTTTTTTGTTTTTTAATACTTGATCATGATCAGTGGTATCAAAAGTCTTCTTTAGATCTATGAAGACTGAATTCGAGTTTCTGTCAATTGCTTCAGACCATTGTCATTAGAGCATATGTTGTTGCTCTCTTTTTCCTAAAACCAACCTGTTGTTCATTTAGTAATGCACATTTTTTAATAAATCCAACTGTTTCACAAAGCTTTTCCAAAACCTTCAAAAATTGTGGAAGTACAGCCACTAGTCTGTATGTGTCCATCTCTGTTTGAATAACTATTTGGCAAATTTTATGTCCTGTGAAAATATTCCTTTTTTGAAAGTAAAGGTTACATATAGGTAAAAGGCTTAACAACAGAATTAATAACTTCCTTAATAATACTCATGTCCATATCGCATACATCTGCTAAAGTTTTATTCTTGAATTTTTTCACCACTTCTATTATGTCCTTTTCTTGAACTCCATAAAGGAACATTGGATTTAAATTTCTTTTAATGAGACCTTTTAAAGAGATCCTTTTTATCATTGTCCGCATTAATTTCTCTGGCTAAGGTTGACCGAACAAAATGATTATTTAAGTTGTCCATAACTGTCTTTAAATCTTCCACTTTAATGTCCCAATGATATTCAGTTTGCTTGGTTATGTTTCTAATGATACATGATGATAATGATAATTAAATCCTATGTTTGTTTGTTTTTTGTATGTTACAATTATTAGCCTCTAGCATTACAGTACAGTTCTTTTTCTTTTGCATTTGTATTATTGTTGTCAATTTATTTTTAAACAATTTTTGTTCACTTGTTCTATGTTGAATAATGTTTATAAAGTATTCTTTTCTTTTGACATGCCTTTTGTAGGCCTCATCCAGACGCTGTCTTTTTGATCTTTCACCAAATACTTTTTTCAGAGGGCAATGTGTATTATATGAATTTAGGAAAATGGTCAAAAATATCTGATAAGCTACAAATGTATTTGTACAAGGCCTTCTTCAATCTTCAATGTGTCAATTCTGTCTGAGGTTTTTTCTCGACCAAGCCTAAACGAAGGCACGCTACTTTATGCCACATTGTTGAGCTTTAGATTTCTGATGGTCAAAACAGGAAGGTGGCCACTTATACCACTTAAAAGCAGGCCACATGTGGTATGATCATTAACAGATGAGGAAATGTTATCTATGAGTGTTACATTGTCCTTAAAAGACTACTGGATTTATTTATGAGAGTCCAGAAGCCAAAACTACCTAATGTATTATGAAACTCTGTTGTTAACTAATGTTTCTTCCATTTTAACAAATCTATATTGAGGTCCCCACACACAAAAGCAAATGTATTTTTATCAACTAAAATATTCATAAATTGTTCTATATAATATCCAGCTCTTCTGTATACACAACTTAAAACTCTACTTTTGGATTTCCCTATTTTCAATAGTGAGACTTTCCATTATGTTATCTACAACTGAAATGTCAATTATTTTACAATGACATCTTTTTGTACATAGAAGCCAACACCACCACCCCTTTTATTTTTCTGATTTGCTCTTGGAATGTATGTTTTAGTGACCAAAATTAGTATAGACTTCTACAATTAAAATGTAGAATTGAGAATCCCCTTGGGATTTGATGCATAGTTATGACAGACATTTAACTCAGGATCAATATTATTATTATTATTACACTGAATTCTCATTTGAGCATATTTCAGGTTCATTATGCACTGTTCCATCAAATGAGTAGATTTTCTTTTATACAGCAAGTCAAAGGCAATTTATTATTAGAACTGTGATCCCAATGTTATCCTTTGGTTTACAGAGTTTCTTTTTGAATTCCAGATCCTAGAATATAATTCTGACAAACCTGCTACATGACTGATGATTGTCTATGGCATGGGATCAGATATTAAGTGTAAAATTTGCAGTCACATAATATATTTCATTGTTTAGGTCTACAATCTCACGAACACCAGCAATCTGACCGCCATGTATACTACAAGCTTTCCCTGTTTGTTAGCCTTTGAGCATTGGGGAGCATCTGTTTTGGACTTTTAACTAAGAAAACCCCCTGAAGTTCTTGCTCCTTCTGTGTTTTTAATCTGACTATTATATTTTAACCCTCTATCTCAACATTATAATTGAACTTTTTGCAAACAAGATACTTTATGTTTTAACTTGGAGAATCTGATAGGTCCAACTTCAAAACACTTACCCTTGACTTCTAGTGTCACCTCCACTGTTTCCAAATTGGCTCCATTTGTGTCATAAATCTCCACTTTGTATTTTCCTACATCTTCCCACTGCACATTTTGAATCTTAATTGTCCCATTGTCCATGAACGCCTCCGTCCGGTTCTTGAATGAATCTTCACGTATTTTCAGTGTTCTTTCTTTAATTGTGAACACCTCCTTAGATCCACTGGAAAGCTGCTTCTTAAACTGGAGCCTGTGGTCGGAAGCACTGCTCATAACTTGTAAGAAAACATTTCCTCCATGAGTCACAGAACAGGTGCTTTCAGTTGTATCTATAAGTTTGCACATGGTGTCACTGGGCTTCAAAAAACCTGCAATAAATGGAAAAGTTTTATTAGGATTTTGACATTTTGTGATAATAAAAGAACACTTACCACAGCTTAGTCCAGGCAAGAGAATCAAAATGGCAAGAATCATCTTCATATTTCAATCTCATCAAGATGAATGTATAGTGCATAGAAGGACTTAGGGGTACCTCTAAGATACAGGAAATGGAACGTGCATGGGTGTTGACTTTTAGATTTACACTGAGAGAAGTGAAACATGTTTGCTTCATTTCCTCACTTTTTGTACCATGCCCAGGTTTAGCAAGCCATTGTTGGGCAACATGTGCGGCTTGGGAATTCCTGAGATAAGCCTCAGACAAAAAATAAGGATGTGTAAAAACAAGAATAGCTATGTGGTCAGTTGATTTATTTTATCCGATGCACCTGCAAATGCACAAGGCAAGTTGAACTTTAAACCCACAACAGTTGAGGGTGTGGGTAAAGACGGTTATAGTTCCTGTTTCTAAAAAAAAAAAAAAAGACAATACCTTTTATAAAGACGAGCAACATTTCATTGATGAAGACCACATTAAATATGTTTTAAATAATTTATGATTGGGTGCTTTGAATGTCATTGTATTTGGCTCTATAAAGGATCCAGGTTGAGTTATATGAGTCAATGCACATTTTGCATGTAGATAGTTCAAGAGCAGAAAGGCACTGCCATACATTTGCTTTATGTACAACTTAAAATAGGTTTAGTAGAAATATTTGGGACAACAATAATGGTTTCAGATTTATTGAAGATAAAACAAAACAAAGCATGGTAGCCTTTTCGATGGTGGTGAAAACCTAGTGACCACTGTCTAAAACTGTACACATGTATTTCACATTAGACTGGCAGAGGTAGTTTTGTACCACAGACAGGATAAGCTGAGCATTGCTATTTTTGGTTATGTATGCTACCAGAAGGAAGTCATATTCACCTAATACAAAAAGGAAACTGATTTGAAAAAAGAGCAAAGAGCACACTGCTTTACTATAAAATCAGAAACCACAGTTGGATAATTCATTAGTGTTCATTAGACCTTTTCCTGATGAAAAGCATCATGTCTTGTTGGCAAAAAATCCACCATAGTTAGTACAAATATTCTCTGGAGGAGGGTCTGTCATCTGCTTGTCTCCTGAGGTGCTACTTTTTTGCCTAAGATGTTCCACAGTATGGCATTAAGCTCATGTATGTCCATGGAAACATGCACGTGACACCACCAGGCCAAGTTACTGATCATACCTGTGGAGAAAAGACCTAACTTTGCCAGCCCAGGCAAGCTCTTACAATGCTATTACAATCAGTTTACAATTAGACGTGGGGTCTGGATTTGTATCCGGCCTCCACAATTTCTGATGGTGACAAATCAAACACAGTGGCTTATAAGGAAAAACTAAGAAAACAACAGCAATGAGGACTGAATAACAGGAAACAACAAGCTAAGCACTAAATAATAAATGCAAGATAGACAAGTTTAATGCCATGCTGTGGAAGATTCAAGGCCAAACATCTCCATGGTATACAAATGGCAAACCCTCCAGAAAAGTTACACAGTGCGCCTTTGATGCCCTTTTATAATATGCAAAACCATTACTTTCAACTAAAATTTTGTTAGTGTGTTCCAAATAAAGAACCAAATATGCTTAAGTCTTACAAGCCTGTAGTCCCCGAAAGTTGTAGCAGTAAAGGTTTGCGTTTGTACTAATATATGCCTATATCCAGTTGGACATAATTTTGGCCTGAAGACTCTTGAGTAATGACATGCTCTGGGACAGTTTAAGCTTCTTCCTCCAGTCACTTTGTTCTGTGTGGTGGTTGTCATCCCACTCTTCCTCCTCGTCCTCATCCTCTACCCATGGCAGCCACACCCCTCCACTCAGGCTGGGGTCGGCCCGTGGGTCCTCTGAGGGGAACCTCACTGGCACTGCACTGCGATTATAGAACGCCAGTCTGGCCATCAGCTCATACACAATATCCGGCCTTTCGTCAGAATAGTCACGGCGCTCGTACGGGTCGGTAGCGATGTTGAACAGCCATTTGGATTTCTTCGGCTCAAGGTGTCGCTCCAGGTTCCACCAAGTGTTCGGAAATCCGGGAAGAACTTGAGGAGGGATCCAGTCTCCGTAGCCAGGGTCTCCAGTCAGAAGTTTCCAATCTCCGACTCGTATAGAGGCCTGGATGGCTGTATTCCATATGCCATAGCCTTCCTGTAATGATCCACTTCGAGCATGGTTATAAAGTGGGTCAATATTATGTAGGATTTCATATCTCGGAGACTCTTTGTCCTCACTGATGGCTTCCCAAACATCAAATCCATCCAGGCCTTCAGTCATAGAGCTGTTACCACCAGCTAATGCCACAAGGGTTGGATACCAGTCAGTGATGTGCACCAGCGCATGGCTCACTCTCCTCCTCCTTCTGAGTAGAGGGCTGTGTACAAACCCCAAACCTCTGATGCCTCCTTCCCAATAGGTGCCTTTCCGCCCCCTAAGAGGCCAGTTATTTCCCCCTGACAGTGGCTGGCCCCCATTGTCAGTGGAGAAGATGAGCACACTGTTTTTGTAGTATCCATATTTGCGAAGGGCATAAGTGATATTTCGAACAGCTTCATCCACAGCCGAGACCATACCAGCATACTTCCTGCGTGCCACGTTGCCTAGGTCCCTATAGGGATCGATGTACTCCTGAGGCGACTGCAGGGGCGTGTGCACAGCCTGAAAAGAGAGGAAGATAAACAGGGGCTGGGCCTTAGGGTCGTGAGTGGCCAGGATCTTGCGTACTCTGCGGGTGTACAGGTGAGTGGAGTATTTGCCTTTGTAACCCCATGCTACAGTCTCGCCTTCATGCAGGTCATATCCGCACAGATCAGGGCCGTCACAGGAAGTATAGGTGTAGTAATTGACACTTCCCGTTAAGGAGCCAAGATAAGTGTCAAATCCACGTCGCGTGGGTAAGCACTCCTTCTTATAAAAGCCCAAGTGCCACTTCCCGACCATGTGTGTGGCATATCCCAGCTCCTGCAGCCTCTGGGGTAACGTGACCTGGTCAAGGGGCAGACAGTTCGGTTGGCGAGGGCGAATGATGGAGTGCTGCAGACCAGTGTGAATTTGGTACCTGCACATAACAAACATATTAATAACTTATAACACACAGGAATATGTACAATTAGATGCTCATTTTAAAGAGCACAAGCCTGCTAATCAAGCTAGATATTTGTAATTATAAGAAAAAATGTAATTGACATGTTAATATTTTTTAATTCCTTAAAGCTTCTTCATACTATATAAAGCAACATTGAACTGGTTACGGAATGACCGACAACAGATGAATAACTATGTTAGCATTATCTTATCTCTAATCAGAATGTTTAATGTAAGAGAGGCATGCATTTCCCCAATTGTGTTTCTAATACTTCATGCATATCCAGAAGGGTATCTCTCTGTATTTTAATACTTGACTAAACTGCGCTGCCATTGCAACATGTTCCTTGCTGTAACTGCATGTGTGAGGTTGACCTTACCTGCCGGTCATGAACTGGCTCCTGGATGGAGTACAGATGGGCTGAATGTAGTAATTCTCCAGCTTAACTCCATATGCTGCCAGTTTGTCCAGTGTGGGTGTTTTGATGTCTGAGCTGTGATATCCAATGTCATTAAATCCTTGGTCATCAGTCATGATGAAGATGATGTGAGGAGGCTGCGGAGCCGATGGAGAGCTGTCTCCAAAAGTATCCACTCTGGGGTCGGTCTCCACCTGATTGGGGCTGTTTGGATCCCATGCCAGATAACCTAGACTGAGCAAGCTCATCATGGAGAAACCAGTCAGCGCAGTGGTACCCATGATTTAATCTAATAGTGTTCTAAATGTCACAAAATCATTTTGTGTTGTACACAGTGAGTGCAGAATTCACTGAGAAAAGCTATATGCGACTTCTGTACTTACGGTGTGCCTCCCCAAAATGTCTTTGAAAACATTTCCCCCTTCCCCAGTGGTCTCACAGACCCCGCCTATTTGCCTTTCTGGCTCACTAGCACACACAAACATACTGTAATGTTACACATGCAGGTAATGAGTCCATGTAGCTCCCCACCTTATTACTATACTACTAACCTTAGGTGTAGTTTCAGCAGGACAAGGCTTGAGTATTATTCATTCATGCTTTTCTAAAATAATTAAAGTTCAATCATACAACTGCCAACTTTAAGAACTGCTGAAAACCTTCAAAAATTCCTTGCTGACCTGATTTAACAGGAGATGACAGAGGCCCTACAGAAAGACCCTCAGTTACATAGAGAAAACATGCGAGGGGGTGATGGAGTCTTGGGGTGCGCTGGGGCCCGATAGACACAATCACAGACACTGTTCTCCCTCTCTCACACAACGCACTCTTATTATCGTTGCAGTTTATGAATCCTGAATCACACCTGAAGAGTGACACCGCACAGTTGCCCCAGGATACCAGAGGCTGATAAGATCTCCACTGTGCGTCAAAGAACCACTTTAGCAGAGCCAACAGGGAGTAGCGGGATGCCTACGCTTGGGGTCCTGTGCAGTGGCTGTAATTATTTAGAAATTTACCTTATAATGCTTTGAAAAGCATTGGACATGGTAGGCTATATTTATTATTATGGTAGGCTATATTTATTATCTTTTTCAATTATATAATGAGTAAGAGAAAACAATTTGAAGTACAATATTTTGTTTTTTCATAAAATATCCTGTATTGTATTGAAGACCACTTTTCCACTGATATTATCCTAAAGCCTAAAAGTCCATTTAAACTATTTTCAAAAAGAACATATGGGCTGCAATGAATAAATGGTACAAAGAAACACATGGTATAATGGGTATAATGTGTAAAAGTGTTTTGATATTTATGACAATTCATAGATATGTTGATTATTCCACTTTGAACAGCTAAAAATGTTAACATACTAAAAAAACAGAAAAAGTTTGCTGCTTCTTAAATCAAAAGTACATGATAAATATTGGCCTCTAAAAATGATTGTTCTATCATTTATTGAGCTATAGGACAGGCTTAAATGTTGTACGATGAGAACACTTGTGATGTTGGTTGTAGTTTAATCACCAAAGAATTATTTGATATGACAAATTAAAAGAACAGATTTAGGTGTAAAACTTCACACCTTGCAAATGTTCATATTGGTTTACACAGAGACTTGTGGGTGAAAGGCACAGCCCTCCCGGTAAGAACGCAAAACTGTGGCCAAGGATATTTGCTAAAGCATCATATTTGGAGTCTTGCCCAACAGGTCCAATAGGTTTAAGGCAGGTCATTTGGATTGGGACTGCAACTTATTCCCTTACACAATTTGTTAGAAGTTAAATTAATGTAAGCTTAACAAGTTAATATGAGTTTTACATTTGAAGCCACTCAAAGTAATGATAAGCTAGATACAAAATTAGCCATGACCTGGTTTGTTTGGTTATTGCTACAAAAAAGAAAATTGGAATTAGGTCTTTTCATGTTGTATTAAGCCTAATAAATGTGTAGTTATTATGAAGTGGTACAAGAAAATGTATAGTTTTTAGAAAGCACTGGATGTGACGCACCTGATTTAAACCAAGTTCTTTTTGATGAGCTTCCAAACTCAACACAAACTCCGCTCGTAGTCGGGACCTCATTACATATAAACAACTGTGATTAAAATAATAGCATAACAACCACAGATTACTAGATGTACTAGATCGCATAATTCACTGATGCATAAACAACATTGTCAGAATAACTCCAAAGCTGATAACCAATGAGTAATGTATTTAAGGAAAAATGTACCTCACAATAAGCCAGAAGAAGAAGCACAAGAAGCACACAAGAAGGTGGCCTCTCTGTGCTGGACAAACATACTTGGCTATATTAAGACTATTTTGAGTTTGCTACCCTTTTTTATTTTTTGTGTTTATTTAGGGGTTCTGTCATGAGGCCAAAAGCTTTATTAAAACCAAAACTAAGAATAAAATGAAACACATTCTTGGAATCAAATTAAAAATATTTATAACTGTGGTCTGGTGGTCCTGTCTGAAGCTTGTGTAAAGTGTTAAATCTCTGCTTTTAGATCTTGTAGGTCTAGACTTAATACAAATATAGTTTCAATAATATGTTTTAAGGGACAGCCTTTATACAACATTATATTTGTAGTAATGCACTGATCTAAATAAAATGACAAAAACATAAATGTATAAATACGGTCATGTTTTGGTTAGTTTTGACTAGATTTATTTAGTTAGATTCTTAGATTATTTAGGTCAGATTCTGGCTTGTATTCATATATTTTTTTCTACATTTAGATAGTATATTATAGCTGTCAGATCCTCACAGTCTTTTTAACGCAGTTTAAGACTAGACTAAAAACGCACCTCTTCTCCCTGGCTTTTAATACTAGCTAGACAGGATATGTTGGTGTTTTATTGTTCTTTCTCTATGTATCATACTGTCTGTATTTGGTTTGTTTTGGCACTCAGGGCAGCTGAAGTTCTATATAAATAAAACTGAACTCAGCTGTAGGTGGAATAATAAAATAGCATTAAATAAATCATGCATGGTCAGATCAGTTGTGGTTGAGGATAGGAATAGGACAATAAAAAATAATATGGGACAATAATATCGTGATAAAAAGTGTTGACAATAATAATCTGTGAGACATTTTATAAAATCGTGATAATTGCTCACAAAGATAATTTCCATTATAAGAATGTACAGAGAAAAGCTATCCATAATGTTCTCTGCTAGATCGTAGTTGTTTTCACTTATGACAATGTACAATATATATAGCAGTTGTTATATAATTATTCATATCAATAATATTTTTAAACTGTCAGCAACTGTGTGACATAATTGTTAATTGCAAGTATTTTTTCCATGATAATTGTGACACCAAATTTCAGTATTGTTCCATGCCTAGCTGAGGATAGAGGGAAGGTGAAAGAGGACATTTTTTGAGCATTCAAACCTCAAATGCAGGACAAATACAGAATTACTCAAATATGCATGAATCACTCAAAATATAACTCTGAGTAAGTTTATGAGAAAAACACTATAATATGCTGAAAAGCTCATAAAAGTTGATTTTTCTAGAATACGTCTCCTTGCAGCTGCAGACACTAACCAGTAAGGAACCTGGTTGTATGTTTTGCAGTGCATATGAAAAAACTAAGGAAATGTAGTCAAATGTTTTATGGTGCAGCATGAATGAAAATAGTTGAAAGGAAACCAGATAATTAGTTACTACTGCTGCTGTGTTTTGGTTGGTCCCAGATGTGTGCTTTGGCCATAGGAAGGGGTGCTGTTACTGAATATGGCTGCTCCCTTTTACTGGGAACACTACAGCCTTTCTAATCAGCACAGCCCTGCCAGTAAGCCCCCTCTTACCCCAATTTTCTAATCTGAGTAAGACTGACCCATGTATTTTTTTCTTCCTGTGCATCTACTCACTGCCAACACTCTTGCTTTAATATATCCGAGTGCATCTTGTCAGGCTGCAGTTCTCAACAAATGCACCTTTGTTTGTCGAGTTTGAGCAACATTTTTTCTTGCCACGTGACCGGTGTACCAAGTCTACGTTTTCTGTATACATTTTAATGTCGTTATGATTGATGAGCAATAGCAACATGAAACAGGTTTGGATTCGTTCTTTGCTTTGGACTTTTTCAGTCTGGGGTAAATAATCAGCGGCCTATTAGTCTGGGCAGCGTTCATGATATTAATTATGTCAGTTGTCCCGTTGACAAGTCCATCCCAATAATAAAGACTAGAGGTGGGCAGGTTTTTGAAGGCTGTTGATAGTGTGAAGGTTGTTTTGAATATAATAAAAAAATTGCAGTAAGGGTATTATGCGATATTTCAGCATTTTGTGGGTAATTATACAGTAATTTCACATTTGTCTGACACTTAAACTTCAACAAATACATTTTAAGACATGTGCCCATTTCTGATAGATTTACATAATATTGTCTGAATATCATTAACAGGGTACTGGTGGGGAAAAAAATTAGCACCTTTCAAGACACCCAACGTGCAAAATAGAAATCAAAGGATAACTCTTACTCATAAATGAGACCTCACAAGCTGACATCAGGATGTATTTGGCTTGGCCTTGTTGAATCGTAGCAGCAGCAGCGGTAGCAGCAACTGAGCAAACCAGAAATGATTCATTATGAAGTTATAAACACAGATCTACAAAGAGGTACTTAGTTTACAGAAACAGTTTACATCAAGGCTCTATGGAATGTTTTTCTGTAATAAATGCAGTCATCATGTTTAAATTACTGAGCTTTGAACAAATCCTAAAGTGGTCTATTAACTTGGATTTATTACAGAAAGGTAGTGCTAAGAGATTAGGGCAAATTAAACTTCCCCAGTAGTAATATACCTCAGTGGCCCATTTTTGGCAATTACCAGCAGAGTGGACCCAGACGTAAGCAGCTAAACATGAGGAATGTAAAGTTAATTTCCTGAAAAATGTACTATTTAAGAGTGAAATGTGCCAGTGATCCTGTCTCTTTCCCTACTGCAAATCAGAGCCAAATGAACTAATCTACATGTTTACCCTTTAAACTTTTTATGTCTGGGGTATTTATAAATCAGTTTAAATTAGTGTCTGTTAGTGAACCATCCTGTTCTAGCCCAAAAAACAGGTAATAATAATCACACTTCTTTACCTTTTTTTAATTTTAATTTTATTTTATTCATTTATTTATTTATTTATTTTATGCATTGGCACAGTACCAGACTTAAAAACTAACAACACGTGCTCTTATAGAGAGCACTGAATGTATATATGTACGATTATAAAGAATATATTTTATTTAGCCCAAATTATAACTAAAGCTTAGCTAGAAAAAAGAGATTCCCCACTGATATAATTAAATAAACACACCTTTTCTATTTATGGACCATTATGTTTGTTTGTTTTTTTTTAGTACAAATACATGCAATTGTTTTATTGTGTTCTTTTAACTTCATATCATATCATACCTTTTGTCCTGTGTCAGTAGACATGATCAGTTGTAGTTTTGCAGGAAGTAATTTTCTTGGACTACAACTCCCATGGTGCTTTGCTGTTGACAGTCAGAGATCTACTTCCGGAGTACAGAGTTCAAAGTGTAGCCATGTGTGTTTTGTGGGAAAGGTGTGTTTCTGCTTTGTAAATACTAGATTTGACTATGAAACCGAATTCGTTTTTTAAGCGTTTACACGTTCTTCACATTTGTCCGATATGACCGCATCAAACCCAGAGCTGATCCCGTTAATCTATCGCCACCTGAAGGAGCATGGATTCCACACGGCTGCAGAGGAGCTTCAGAAGCACAGCCTACAGGTCAGCACCGCGCTCCACTGCTCAACTTACTACAAGTCATTTGAACAAGCGCTATGCAAAGTTCTAAATAGTAGAGTATATACTGTGACCATGCATGCAGGCAAGTTGCTCACAAGGATAATAACAGAAGTGTCAAAATAAATGTTTGTTTTGCTCTTAGTTATCAGAATAAGTTTTATTGCTATTGTCACAGTCCGTGAACAAAAAATTACAGTGCATTACCGTGCAAAAAACAAAAATCTGTGCCAGTTGGTTCATTACCGTTGTTTAAAGTTACAGTAACTGGTGTTATAAAGTTCTACGTACTAACCCTCAACTCAATAGACTTGTCAAGCTTGTTCCACAGTAAGTACAATGTCATCATGACGCTACTAATAAACTATAAATATAAGCCTACAGGCTAGACTGCACTGAAAGGAGAATAATGTATTCTGTTTTATTCTTTAATTGCGATTCGTTTATTACTTAATAAACTAATAACATTTGTGCAGCTGCTGATGTCTTTTTATTCAATCTTGTAGAGTGAGGCGCCGACATCCACAACGTTACTGGACATCTACAGTTCATGGTTAAGGTGGGTATAATTGTGCAAAACTATTGGCAGTTGTTTTCTATCTTGGATTTATTGTTTTTTTCTTCTTTTTTTGTTTCAATCACAGGTCTTCAAAACGAAAAACAAAGCCTGCCACATCAAAACGCTCTGCTCCAGCCAAGACCCAAACCACGCCTAAAAAAGGTGTGACACATTGATTCTTCATTATTAGCTTGTTTTTGTTGATCTGTTGTTTCTGAAAAATACAAGTTGCAGTACAATTTTTATTTTCACATAGCGCTCAGTTATTGGTTCATTTCAACAAACCATGCTATTGCAAAGCTTCTATGGTTCATCCTAGCCTGCTGTAAAGGAACATAAATTTGTAGTGATCTCAGCTGGTAGTCCAAGTGACTTAGTCTTCAATCTGATTTACTGTTTATGCAGCATCTCCACACAAGAAAAAGACAGACAAAGCTACTAAGCAGCCAAGATCACCAAATAAAAAGGTAAGAATTTAAACTTTTGGTCTAACATACCAAAACATTCTGTACATATTGGCTGAAAAAGTTACTTTTTTAGGCTCCAACAAAGCAGAAAAAGAGTGATGGAAAAGCAGCAGAAAAAAATGTCAAATCCAGTAAATCAAAAAGTCAGAAGAAAAAAGCTGATGGAGGAGAGGACTCTGACTCGGACAGCAGTTTGGATGTGGAGAAGTGGAAGAGGCTTATTGAGCAGATGACAGGTACAGTGTGGTGGTTTAGATTTGGGAAATATGGGAATTGCATTGGATGAGGGAAAACACATTGAGATAATTTACAATAAATTAATCAGATTTGAACTGAGATTGGGATCCAGTTATGTTAGGGCTTTTGAATCAAGTCCATAGCCAACCCTCTGTCAGTAGAAGCATGTGCTTTGGATCAGAGAAAGTCTGTCATGTTGCATGGAATCAATACTGACAGCCATTTTAATTTAGATTTTGAAAAGAAAATAATATAAAAATAAAAATCTACAAAAGGAAGTGGAAAAGAAATTCATTTTTTTGCTGCATCGCCCAGCACTAAAGATACAATGACATTTTTTATCTTGATTTATATTGGTCCTGTTGTATTTATATTACCTAAACTGTTCCCAACTGCTGGACAAATACTTAAAACAATATAAAAAGTTTGCTTCTGACTGCTGGGTCACTACTACCAATGAACACATACAAGGTCCTATAATATACTTTTGAGTGAACATGGACTCTATTATTTTGCGTAATATAATCTTTATTGGTTTACTATTATGATTTTAGATTAAATGCCACAAAACTGCATCATTGGCCAAAAAAATATTTCACCCAGTGCTATAAAAGCTATTTGGCTCCTTATATTGGATAGTTTGTTTTCTTTATGCAGATGCTGACCTCGCTAAAGTGGAAGCCTTAGATGCTCTGGTTGCTCCTGTACCCAAAAAAACCAGAGTGAGAACGCCTCGAGCCAAACCAAAACCCAAAACAGAAAGTCCCACCGACGGACAGGACCAACAGAATAAAACATCTGATGAATCTACTGGGGTCACATTGGCCAAAAATAATCCACCCAAAAAGAGTCCCTCCAAAAAAGTACCTGTTGTGGCATTGAACAGCGCAACCCAAAACACTGAAACACCTGTTGCAAACGTAATTTCAACACCAAAGCACAGCTCTAAAAAAGAGAAAAGGAAAGCTACTACAGACCAAGCTACAGTCAAGCCTAAAAAGAAGAAAACTCCAACTTCAGATAATGATATTGTAAATGCTACAGATGGAATTATTGACAAAGATTTAGACCATAATGAAGATGCTAAAACAGGTAATCTAACTGAAATCAAATTAACTGATCAGAACGGGTCTAAAAAGAAGAAGAAGAAGAAGAAAGATGCCACACAAACTAAGGACACGACATATGCTTCAGGTGGAGTCATTGATAAAAATATAGATGGTAATAAAGACGCTAAAACAAGTAATCCAGCTATTAAATTAACAGAGGGAATTCAAGACAGCTCTTCCCATCTCCAAATTGAGCCAAAAAAGAAAAAGAAGAAAGATGCCACTCAAAATGGGGTCACTGCAAATGCTTCAGATGGAGGTAATGACAAAAATGTAGACAATATTAAGGATGCTAAAATAAGTAATCCAACTACTGAAGTAAAAAAGGGAAGTCAAGAAAAAACTTTCAATAGTCAACCTGAACCAAAAAAGAAGAAGAAGAAGAAGAAGATTGAAAGGGAAGTTAAAGTGACTTCAGATGTGTTAGTGGATCGAAATGTAGATAAAAATACTGTAGAGGATTTAAATGGTAACTTAGTACCAGAAGACTTGACTAGTTCACTTAACACTGCTAAGGCTGAGTCTATAGAGAAGGCAAAAAAGAAGAAAAAGAAAAAGGACAAAACAAAACCGGATGGGGAGCAAACAGTTACTGAAGCAAAGATCAACTCTGTAACCAATGAAGGAACTTGTGAAACAACTGCAATAGAATCCAGTCAGGACACAGCACAAACACCTCCTAAAAAGAAGAAAAAGAAAAAAGACCAGAACAAGGAGGAAGAGACTTTGCAGCAGGTCAATGTTATTGCAGAGACTGTTGGTGTCGAGGAAAATACTCAGCAAATTATAGTAAAAAAGAAATCCAAAAAGAAGATAAAAGAGGGTGGAGAGCATTTAGGAACAGAGGGAGAGAGAGTCAAAACACCAGTGACTCAAAGCTGCGATAGAAAAGTACAAGAGGAAACTCCAGAAGCCCTGTCCACTCCACAGACTCCAGGTTTAAAGAAAAGTGAGTGGACTATTCTATTTTAATTAGTGATGCACTGAGTTAGTTGGTATCGGAACTGAAAAAGCATTTATTTCCTTTTCACAAAAATAAGACTCAGAACTAAAGCTGACTAAAATGTTTTATGTAGGTGTTGTTTGTCTCTCAACATACATACGCACATACATACTCCCACCAGGATATCTGCTGAACCACTAGTTGAGAGCCAATGTCTGATCCAGCAATTTTTTCAGTATCTGCACCAATATCGGATAGCAGTATTGGATTGACATATCCCTAATTGTATTGTGCCCCATTGATACAGAATTATTTATACCCGTGAAAGTATGCCAGAGCATTAGCCAAAAATGAAATATTAATCTGTGTCTAAAAACCTTTTCTGTTTATTTCAGAGAAGCACAAGTTGCAAACGGAGCAGCTCGCTGAAGCAGGTTCTGTAGTGCAGATACAAGAAAGTGAGACTCCAAAAAAGGTAACTGGTTCATTTGGGAAATTATTTAATCAGGAGTTTTGTATTAATATGCCATATTTGATTGTATTTTAAATAATTTTACAGAAAAAGAAAACATCCTCCAAGAACAAAGAAACAGAAAGTTAACATGACAGACTCCATCCATCCAAATGAGTTGTGCATCTTTTTATTGAATGTAGAGACTGGTTTACTACGGTACCTTTTTATGTATCTTTATTTTTGTTGAGATTTTTATTATTTTGTACATGTTATCGCACACTGTAAGTGTTTTATATAGCTTGTTTTATAAATGAATACAATTTTGCCCAGATCAGGAGCCTACAAGAAAAAAGCATGTCATTCTTAAGTATAAATGCGATCAGCTGTCTTAATTTTTATTAACAAAAACACAGAGTTCTGTAAAGAGATTTTAAAGTAACATTGTTTATGCATTACTGCCAGAGAATTTGCTACTGTGCTGTATTAATATTTTTTTAATCTAGATAATTGGATATTCTGTCATCACGTAATCTGTACAAATCTATTATTAATTCAATCATGTTTTCTAAGCCCATGCACTCTTCAGATCAGATTTAAAGTTTAAATGAGACAATTTGCTATGTTATTAAAAAAAAATACCTAAATGACACATTTTGGGGTTTTTTTATTAATTCATGACACGTTGCGATTGCTTGGGGGCGCTGTGTTTACACCCGCATCACTTCACATCACTGAAGAAGAGCGGCTCAGATGGAGGGGCTGGGTGGTGTTTAAAGACATGCTTTTAAAAAGATCCATTAAACTTTTACGGTAGAGATGCGTCCGATTTAATCTCATCTGCATTATTACTTATTGGCAAACGCATAAATAAATCCGATGTGGCGTTTAAAAAAAGTTTGCCACAAATCCAGTCGGCCTGACAACACGGAGCAGCTCAGACTGAAGAGGAGAGAGCAGGAGAGAGGTGACAGAAAAAATCCTTATGTCTAATCAGTGTTTTCTCTTTAATATGAAATTTTATGAATGAAAACTAGGATTGTGCAGTTAATTGAATTTATAATTGTGATTTCAATGTTTATAGAATATCTTCTGATCGTTATATGCCCACAGTACTTATAACCAGTGATGGAAAGAATACTTGTATGTGGTTACAGAATACTGAGTACCTCCATTAAAATGTATTTTGTACGATACATGTGTTCTGTTACTTCCCACCACTGCTTACAACCCTGCAAAATCTCGAGTAAAGCTGAGATAAATATTTGCCCTATAATTCAATGGGGACATGTGTCACAAAATATTTAGTGATGAAATCTATTAGGGCTATACTTTCTCAACTGGTTATTTTTGACAGTATAGAAGTAATCGTTTGAAATAATCACACAATCTATGGTGATTACTTAAATAATAGTGATTATGATTTTGCTATATTTAAGCAGCCTTAATGGAAACCAATGCTGTGTGTGCACTGTAGCTTTGAGACAGGCTCGCAGGGACAAACAGCTGTTCAGCAAGAGACTTTTGCTCAGTGAAGATGAGGAGCACAGCACAGAACAACATGTAACTAAAATACCCATTTATTCATCACTGATTTTGATAATATATGTATCCACTCAGTGCACATCTGGTGTCTTCTACAGGATGTGGTCAGTTTGTTTCACCATCTTCAGAAATGTGGTCCGGAGAAAGAAGCCTCCCTGAAAGCTTTGAGTAGAGCCTTGCGTGATCCATCAGCGCAGACCAAATTCATCAAGTAAGAACATTTCTCTTTGAAGAATTATTTTGGTTCATCCTGGTGCTTTAGTTTATTTTTGTTTTATATCTGCCTTGTTTGAATTGTGTCCCGATAAAAGGAAATATGCTTGATAATTGTTATTATCAAGAATATAAAACAAATTACTAAATTACTTTATATAGTTTATTCAACTCCTTGAAATCCAGAGTGCTGTATAAAATGCATGAATAAAATTATGTTAAAACAATATAATGTAGTGTAAAGTAACAGACAATAGGGAAACGTAATACATAGAACCAAAAAATGAGGACAAGTTCAACCATGCTAACTATTCATACGCACAGTTTGATATTATTTTTTAGGTTGGAAAATAGTATACATGTGCTGGTGGGCCTCCTCACTGGTTCTAACACGGAGTGCCGTCTTCTGGCTGTGCGCTGTCTTCATGAACTGTCCCACTCTCCACACAGTGCTGTCTCATTGGCCTGTCTCCCAGCCTCCCCATACCTGCTCACATACTTATCTGGACAGAGCACTAAGTTTACTGTAAGTGCCCAGCTACCTCATCAGGTACCTTGCATAACTTAGTTAACTGTTTTGTGATAATCAGTGTGAAATGCTTTTTACTTAAAGGAGCATTACAAAAACTAGTAATGTTAAGCTTTTACATTTTAAAAGAAATTTGTGCTGTATTGTGTTTCTGAGCAGGAGCTGTGCCTTTACACATTGGGGAATTTGTGTCCTGAAAATGATGCTGTGAAGGACAAAGTACTTTCTCAGGGAATAATACCAGCTCTTACAAATTGCTTAGAGGTAACATTTGCAACACACATGTCCATCCATCCATTTTTTTCGCTTATCCGGGGCCGGGTCACGAGGGCAGCAGTTAAAGTAGGGACTCTCAGACTTCCCTCACCCCAGACATTTCCTCCAGCTCCTCCGGGGGGACCCCACGGCATTCCCAAGCCAGCCGAGAGATAGAGATATAGTCCCTCCATCGTGTCCTGGGTCTTTCCCAGGGCCTCTTCCCTGTGGGATATGCTCAGAACCTTCCCAGGGAGGTGTCCTGGAGGCACCCGCCCAAGCCACCTTCGTTGACTTCTCTTGACGTAGAGAAGCAGCAGCTCTATTCTGAGCTCCTCCCATGTGACTGAGATTCTCACCTTCTCTAAGGGAACGCCCAGCCACCCTGCAGAGTAAACTCATTTTGACTGTTTGGATTTGTGATCTTGTCCTTTTGGTCATTACCCAAATCTCATGACCATAGGTGAGGGTAGGAACGTAGATAGTAAATCGAGAGCTTTGCTTTGCCACACATGTGACTTTTACAAACAAACTGAAAATCTAAAATGGCAGAATTATGAAAATAACATCATGAATCAATTGTTGATTGATATTGATAGAGAAACTGTTGGGGCAGCTAGTTTGTCAACAATTCTGCACATTTTGTTAAACTTGGTTACCAATACTAAACCTAATCACTTTTTGGTATTGCATGGTTCTTTCTTGAAATTATGAACTGCTGCCACTACAATTCTACAATAGATATTTATTGTAGATCTATAGATGAAGCTGTCATCATCATTTACTACCTTTGTTTTCTGTTCCTAGACCCAGATGCATAACCTGGCATTGGTAGAGGCCATTGGATTTACACTCTCTCAGCTGTTGCAAGGTACAAAAGCGGCAGAGAGAATTGCAGCGTAAGAAATTCAAAGTAAAAATCTCCACACCTTTTTGTACTACTCACAAATAATATCTGTTTATTCATCTGCTTGGTTTTAGGACTGTCATGGGATCACGGCTTCCTTTACTCTTGTGTTCAGTTCTCTCTTCCCCTGACCCAAAGTTCGGTTTGGGTCCAGTGATTGAATGCGCCTGGTCTCTGCATTTTCTTATTTGCAGGTAAAATTGTTTATCAATTTGAGCACACACTTTCATTGCCTACTACTTGCAGCTTTACCTTTGATTGTATGTTGGGTTTTTTTTATCTTTCACACAGTATTCCTGGCGATTGCAGCGTTCTCTTATCTCATGGGACTCTCTCCAAATGCAGTTCCCTTTTAGTATCAATAGGTGGCACTGTTGCTGAAGAAAAGAAAGATGAAGGACTGGAATTGGTAGGATGTCCCTTTAGTGAGACTTTTTTTTTTCTTCAGAGCAGAGATAAACAAACAAATAAAAAAAAAACCACACAATTATTTTCAGAATCTCAAATCAATACTAGTAAACATGATTGCGATTGGATTGTGGCATATCTAATATTTAACACTTTAATTTCTCTCATTTTATTATTTGTAACCATAGTTTCCCATAGTGAATGAACAAATAGCTGAAATGTTATGTTCAAAGTATCTCGGGTGAAGGAAGGCTGGGAGTCCCTGCTTAGACTGCTGCCCCCATGATCCTTCCCTGGTTAAGTTGAAGAGTATGGATGGATGGGTGTTATGCTCAAATTATTCATGTAAATAAGCATCAAAAGCAGAGACTGGTGAATGTCAAATATCACAGTGGTATCTGATAAGAGATGAGAGTGAATGAGGTCACACAGAATTATTTGAATGAGTTTGTGTGGAATTGAAGTAAAATCTTATATTAAAAGCATGCAATATTTTTCTGTTATTGTGTACCTGCAGGCTGTCTGGCCCCTCCTGCGTTGTGTGGGAAACCTGTCGTCCTCTTGTCCCGTGGAGCACCTCAGTGAACAGGTTGATACCCGTCTCCTGGCTGCTCTGTGTGCTCTTCTTAATGTTTACCTGAAGACACAGCCTGCGCTGGCCCGAGAGGCAGCCTGGGTACTCAATAATCTCACAGGTGATGTCAGATGATGTACAATTTCCCCTTGTGAATAAGTAGAAGTATGTGATCTTGAGCTTTTGTTTAAGCCTACTTTTTGCGGACTCATAATGGAATAAACAAATAATAAAATACACTTCACATAATATTTTCTCTATAATATTTTTCTAGTGTGAATAAATAAATTAGAGAATAACATTTAAATTTATGTCTTCCACAGCTCACTCAACTGACTTCTGCTCAGCGCTACTAACACAGAACCTGGTCCCTGATCTTATCCAGCTTCTGCCTTTCTCTCTGGGCATCAATACTATGGTATGTGTGTTTTAAGTGCCTACATTACTCATATTTGTATCTTGATGTCTTCTATCTTCCTTGTAACCATTTAATTGTCCAGATCCTCAGAGTTCTTGCCAACGTTGCTCACCAGAAAAAGCATTTTTGTGATCAGCTTGTGCGTCTTGGACTACTTTCTGCTCTCTGCGCAACCCTGAAAATGGCCGACACAGAAATGGTGGTCTTAAGTCTGGATGTTCTGAATATGCTGATTGACGGTAACTTACAGGTAACTATAATAATATAGACAAACACAATAACGTGGTTCGGTTGCATTTATGTAGTTGTTTATATGATGTTTTTTTTCTTTCAGGTTGCAGAGGAATTTGTAAAACAAGGTGGACTTTTAATGATAGAAGCCCTTCAGTACAACCATGAAGGAGAGCTGCGTCAGAGAGCACTGTACCTACTTGAACACAAACTATGCTATCCCCGTTGATGCAAAACACAATGTGACACAATTTTTAAATATATATTATTCTCATATGAATTTTTAATGTAATTTCCAAAGAAAATACTCAAATAAAATATGTATATAAATTTACATGTGATTTATGGGGTACTGTGTAGGTCTTTTAATGTGTGAATGTATGGATCAAAGTCTCTGCTGTAATACTTGTATTTTGTATAAGATGCATTCTGTGATATTTTTAAGCGATCATAGCCTGTGGTGTGCACATGACAAAACAATTCATGAAATAAAAGTGGGCCTAATTCTATGTGTATGTGTGTTTTGCGGTCTACAACCAATACTGACCCTCAATTATTGTAGAAGTGGAACTGAGGTCAGTCTCCATTTTGAATCATGATGTGCTATTAATGCCCCTCCTCTGAAGTTATCTCAAATTTCCCTACTTCCTCTTTCACCCCAAACCTTCCCCGCTGTCATCTTTCATATACAAGCAGAGGTGAGTTTTAAACATAAACTCTATTACATTTTATACTGTGTGAACATCATCCAGTTCTGTCCAGAGTTACTGTTAAAACATGTTTGTAGTTTTGTGGCAATGGAGGACAGTGGAGTCCGATCTCGAAACACTGCGCAGGAAAAGCAGGGGAACGCAGACAGAAGGGAGTTGCTGTCCACGAAGCCTTTGCATCGTTTTGTCCAGAAAGAGCCCAAAAGTCTCGGGGTAGGCAAGATGCACGCGCCCATACGCTCTGCAGACACACCCGTGCACCAGAGCGACGTCACGTGACTGTCTTACTCCTGTTTTTCAGATTGTGCTTCTGATGTTTGGATGCGCAGAATTCCTTGCTGGGTTTCTGATGAGTGGTCATGGTTTTAAGTTTAAGATCTCCAATTACGTCTATACTCCCTTCTGGCAAGGAGCTCTGGTAGTTGAAAAGCTAGGATAACAACAGGGCACAACAGTGACATAAGCAGGAAGTAACTGAATGCATATAGGTCTACCCAAAATACATATTCTGCAATTTTGTCTTTGAGCTGCACAGTGCGCCTCTAATTAAACATAAATTAATGCATAACAAATAGTGCAACAACAATAAAACAGTTTGTAATGATATGTCACATTTCTTACATTATAACTGAAATGCATCTCGATGTAAAAGTATTCAGGGTGTTCAGAATACAGTGCTCTGATACTGGGACATGTAACAGAATACGTTACAAAATGCATTGTAATTTGGGTGTTCAGTATTCTGTAACTAAATATATTTTCAAAGTCTTCTTCCCATCACTGGACTTAGATATTGTAGTGAATTGGATGTAAAGTAATGATGATGTTAACAGAATAGAGACTATTTCTGCAGTAGTTTTGTGTTATATGCACTGGTGATAGGAAATTAAGGTTGATTTGAGTTGAAATTGCCACTATACCATTTTCATTAAATTATGATGATGTTGACATGTCCGTTCACTTTTGTATT
Source organism: Periophthalmus magnuspinnatus (assembly GCF_009829125.3). NCBI lineage: Eukaryota > Metazoa > Chordata > Actinopteri > Gobiiformes > Gobiidae > Periophthalmus > Periophthalmus magnuspinnatus. The sequence goes on along the minus strand of NC_047135.1, from coordinate 6,506,209 downwards.
CCTAGTTTACAATCTGTGGATCTCTGTCCATTTACACTGGGATACATCCATCCAAGAAGATGGTAAGTAGCCTTCATAGTCATGTCCCTACAGCTAGGCCATTGGTGTTTTTTTTACATTCTATAATATGATGATGTCATACTCCCAGATAGGGGGGTGAGATTTCCCTATTGATTACACTGTACTTTGCCATTAAATATCTAAAAGGTAAATACACTCATTTTAACCTGATGATTTCTATTAATGACTAGAGAAGTTAATTTCTTGTATTACATTGGCCAGATCAAATATTGGTCTTGATCACATTAACCTTTTAAATACATTGTAATATAATATGTGAACAGTGAATATACAAGATGTTGTTGTTCATATCATTATTCTTATTATTTTTTTTTACCTTTATTTAACCAGGAAGGTCCCATTGAGATTAAAAACCTCTTTTTCAAGGGAGTCCTGGCCAGTTTTTCTATCTATCTATCTATCTATCTATCTATCTATCTATCTATCTATCTATCTATCTATCTATCTATCTAATTATTTTATCATTTTATTATTTTTTTCAGGTTACAGTGTGTCTGTGCATGTACGTGGTTTCCCTGATGGGAGTCATCGTCTCCTCTGGCTTCAGAATCTGGTCCATGATTGTGCTGGATTTGAACCACAGGCACCCAGATAGTGAATGGCTTAAAAGAATAGCAGTGAGTAACAAGCCACTGTTATTTTTCAATTTTTCTTTTTAATTGTGTTTATTAGTTTTCTTATTTTTTGTAGGAACTTCTGACTGGTATTGAGGCCGTACTCTTCGTCAGCTCCTTGTGTGTGTTTGTGCTGCTCATTTTCTTGTGTGTCGTCGCTCGGTTAGCTCTAAAGTCGACACGCACCCAAGTAAGAGGAAAATGTCTACAGACAGTAGACAGTAATTGAGATATTATTCCTTTGACAATTCTTTTTTTATTTCAGATTGTTCTTCACCAGATCCCCCCACCAGTAACCGAGACACCAACAGAGTAGACCTATCAATCTATTTTTTTTCCTGATGATGCTTTTAAAAACCTAATTCACTGCTCAAAATCTGACTTTCTCTCTTTGTCTTAAGATGGAATCTAATACAGTATTAATGGGCCGGATATTTTGAACAGTACACTACTAACCACTAATGAAAATTATATATATATATATATATATATTTCTAACATTTATATGACATTTTGTTAAAAAGTTGATTTTTTTTTTTTATGTAAACAGTACCGATAGTGCTTATAACATGCACTTTTTAAATTACGGGTGTTGCTTCATGTTTACACAACATGCCTTTTTATATTTGTAACAGAAAAACTGTTTGTACTGTGAATGTTCATTATTCTAGTGACTACATTGTTATTTGTGTCTGTTAGTTCTGTTTGTGATATGCTGTGATAATGTTTCGCTTATTAAAATATTTGTTCATTCAGTTTTCATGTTTCAGTGACCAAATACCCCTTCACTAAACGTGCTGTCAAACAACCGCAAAGTTATCATCACTACACTGCAAGATTACAATTTGTTAAAGACACAACATAGCTAGACATTAGTTACATAATTTATTTTAATTTTAATGCGTAGACAAAAGTAGTTCAAAAGGTAAAATAACAGTCTCCCTTGATGTGTGAGGGAAGACATTTTGGTTGTCACATTTTGGTCCATTGTGGAGTTTAGATGATCCAGTGTTCTGTAGTGGGGTTTAATAGACATAGCTCTCTGTGAACAGAGACTGTGTAGAGGCCTGGTCAGCTGAGCCGCTGGGTTTGTACTCTCCTTTGGAGGCAAGACCGTTGATCTAAAAGAGCAGAAGAAACGTCAGTGCAAAGTCACATCTCATGTTAATAATTAGCCAAAGGAGCATGTCAGTGCAGGAGTCAAAATACAAAACTCCAGTGTAAATCATTTACCAGAAGTGTTGCATAATGCTTGATAAAAACACTATGTAATTGTTCATATGTAATTCAAGGTTTATTGATCTCCAAACGTAGTAGACACTTACTTTGGCCCTAGTGCAGAAGGCTGCCTGGGCGGCAGCCTTGTTCTCGGGCTTGCCCTGCCAGGCGGCAAGGGCAGAGGCCTGCAGAGCACGCCCATAAGAGAAGGTGAGTTTCCAAGGACGATGGAGGGGCACCTGGTTGATGGCATTCAGATGGACAGAGGCTTCTTCTTCACTCTGTCCTCCAGAAAGGAAGCAGATTCCTACGGAAGAAAACAAAATATGGTACTCCAAATGAGCACATTTAACAACTGCAGTATCAGTGAGGAAAGGCTTACCTGGCACAGCAGCTGGGACAGTGCGCCTCAGAGCAGAGACTGTTGCCATGGCCACCTCCTGAGGGGTGAATTTCTTGGGACAGGAGTGTCCTGGTGTCACCATGTTGGGCTTAAGCAGAGTGCCCTCCAGGTAAACGTGGTGATCAGACAGAGCTTTGTACACAGCAGCAAGAACCTAGCAATGAATGGAAACAACAGGTAAGAATTGAAAGAAAAACTGAGACTGAAAAAAGGACAACCCACCTTTTCTGTGACATACTGGCAGCGCTGAAGGTCATGTTCTCCATCAGGGAGGATCTCTGGCTCTACGATTGGCACCAGACCGTTCTATGAGGAAGCACAATGGTTACTATTTTAAGTAGATACTATGAATCTACACATCTCATGAACACAGAACAAAACAAACCTGTTGGCAGATGCTGGCGTATCTGGCAAGAACATTGGCATTCTCTGTTATGGCCAGACCAGATGGACAGCCGTCTGAGATCTTGAGTACGCAGCGCCACTTAGCGAAGTCACAGCCGTCCTTCTTGTACTGGGCACAGCGCTCAGAGAGCCCATCCAGACCTAAAATTAGGCTCTTTAGAATAATACTTATGTTATTTATTCATGCAAAGACAGATTTATTTAAATTTACCTTGTGTGGTGGTTTCCCCATCTGTCCCATTGAGCCCTGCTGTGCCTTTGTCCACCTATGAGACAAATACACTGTAAGTACACATCAAAGTCAGACACATGCATTTATGTCACATCTATCTTTTGTTACCTTGATGCCGACTACAATTCCCTTATCTTTGATGACCTGAGGGAAGAGTTTACCACAGTCTGACTTCTGATAGAGCGTCTCGTGGAAGAAGATGACTCCGCCCACACTGTTGGCCATGGTTGAGTCGCAGGAGAAGAGGATGTCCCTGAAGCAGCGTCGGTTCTCCTCATTGTTTTCAACATTGATCTTCTGGAGACGCTTCCCCATTGTGCCTAAGACATGACACAATAAATATTTAGACAATCCACTCAAATATAACTTCTAGTATAAAAAGCAGGATCACACCTGTAGATTCATCTGCAGCCAGGATTCCCTTTCCTGTGGCCACAATCTTCTGAGCAATGTCAGAGAGCTCCTTCTTCTGAGCTGGAGACAGTGATGGGAACTGGTGAGTCATTCTGAAAAAATATACAAAAAACATTTTAATCAGAGTTATATATTAGTTTATTTTAATATTAGTTCTGCCCTAAAACACAATGGACCTCACCTCATTTCTATATACGGGCCCATTACTTGTCAACTACATGAACTTTGCTCCAGAGATAAACATCTCTCAAATGTCAAGGCAACAAATGCCATTAAAAAAGAAAGTGATAACAAAAAGCTACAATTAGTTGTGCAAACTATCTTAAACAGTTCACTAGGCCGTTCAAAATTAAGCATAACTGATGTATAATTACCAGTATATCCAGTTCCACAATGTAAGAATTTTTAACTCATATGTGCAAAAAAATTACTAAAGACTACAGACTGTTCCCTTTTCTTCACTAAACGTTTGCAGAGTTTGCACAAGTAGCCTATTTGAAAAGTTTGGTGAGTTCTCTGAAAAAACATGTGGAGCAGGCAATGAGATGCCACACTAAACAATAGGAAATACTTACGTGGGGGGTTGGTCAATGGTCAAACAGCAAGAAGACGTTGTAGTCGGCCTCTGCAGCCTCCTAAAAGCTTATGGACTGGTAGAGAAGGCCGATCGCTGGACACAGAGGTGTATTTATTAGGAAGTGGAGAGGAGGAGGAGGAGGTGCTGGCGATGTGGAGGGGCGTGCATCTTCTTACTCACCCAATTGGCTCTTTACGACAACGGGGCGGGCTGCATCAATGATCTTTTTGTGGAGTTTTGGTTTAACATATCAAGGGTTAAAACAGGGAAGAACAACTTGTATCCGAAATGTGCCACAGGAGTCTGCTTTCACGCACGTAGTGCATTTAAACCACCACGCCTAAGTATGCAAGATGCCTCAAATGCAACACCCGAAAACAATGATGCACTGCTGCAGTTGCAAAACAGGTTTCTGAATTGAAAGTAACCTGCACATGATAGTCTGTCTTTGTTCCAGATTTATTTGACTGAATGAAATTAAGTTGGGTGCAAGGAAAAACATTATTGTTAGTATATTTAACATATCTAGATGGGATGCCAATGCATACGAAGTTGCAGTCTATTCTTACGCGTCACGACATTGATTGTTTAAGCCAAATGAGTGTTTTGTACAGCCTCCAAAACACCAACTATGACGTAGAAAGATAAAATTGCAGCATTCTAAGAGAGACAGCAAACTTTTACACAAGATGAACCTTGCCCTTTGTTCAAAGTACATTTAAATATTGCTGACCAGAGTCCACCATGTTCACAAGGCTCTACTTGCAAATTACAAGAAATACCACAACTTTTAGGCTAATTTGAATCATTTTGTAGCGTATAGCACTGTGGTAATAAGTAGACCTAAGTTGTCCCAGCAAAGTTGCAGTCCCCTGAGCTGTATGTATGACTCCATGATAGCAAATGTATCTAAACTCAAAGGTCTCTGATTGTTTAATTGGAGTCATATAAACACACAAAACTAGTTTGGCTTTGTATGATTCCATTGTGCCTATGATATTATTGATATAGCAAGCCCACTGATCAGTGATTATAAATTATAAGTAGGCTAATAAAAATCAATAAAATACAATCCAATTGTAATGAAACAAACATTGGACATGATGAGGATGGCCAAGTTGTTTAGTAATTTGGTGTTTTGTTTCCCAACCATGCTCCCAATCGGTATTTTTCAGTGTTTTTTTTTTTCATTATCCAAGGCGCCAGGGGGCGCCATGGAGGTATTCTGATTTTGTGGAGCCGTGGAATACAGACAAACTTCCGTTTCCGGGAGACTGTTCACCGCAGCATCAACATCTTTGCATATTCTGTGCAAAAAAGCATTAGATCAACATTTTTAAAAGCGGTAAGAAAGGCTTATTATTTGCAGAAAGATGTAGAATCTGTTCTTTTTTACAGGACACGGAACCTGCGTTAAGAAACGACTAACGTCTGTTTTATATCAGATCGACTTAAATCCACAAACTCCCAATGTTACTTAAATCTGATTTATAAAATATTATTGGACGCGTCAGTAGCAGAAAGGCGAACATCTTCAGAATGCTCAGATGAAAGCATGAATTGGTGGGGAAACCTTTGTGGCTAAAACTAGCAACAGATCTCTTTTTTTCTTACAGAAGAACGAGGATGTCGGGACAGAAACGTCCCCGAGAAGGAGAGGACGGGAGCCCGGGTGTCAGTGCTGCTGGGTCCACTGCGGTGGAGACTGTGATTAAACTGGGAGGAGTGTCCAACTCGGTAATCAGTGTTTAAGAAAGCTGCATTACCATGTGTAAATGCAGGGCTTTTCCCTATTACATCCAGAATTCCTGTTGTGTTGTCATGCTTCATATAAATGTGTTATGTTATAGGAGGAGCAGGATATCAAAGCTCTTCAGGCAAAGAACCGAAAACTGGGAGAGTCTCTGGACCAGAGACAGGTATATTGTCTGTGCATTATTTCATCATACAGGTGCGGCCACACAATGTTCTTTATGGCCTACTCAAAATACTTTTTTTCCAAAGGTTATTGAGGATGAATTACGGGAGCGCATTGAGAGATTGGAGACCCGTCAGGCAACTGATGATGCAAGCCTTTTGATACTGAATCGATATTGGAATCAGGTAAATTTTTTCTCATAAATATGTAGTCAAAATATACCTATATACTTCTCTTAAAGCCCTCCCTTCCTTTACCTATAGTTGGATGAAAACATTCGGCTGATTACAAGGCGATACGATCAGTCAAACACAGAACCAGAGAAATCCCCAGGATCTGAAGGACGCACAATAAAACCTGAAACTCCTGAACCTGATGGAGACTCAAACCAGGAAAGGGCCAAAGACAGAGGTGAAGGAGTAGGATACTAACTGTACAGTTTATTTGAACACATTTTGACTCCCGTATTGGGGTTTTCCTTTAAGGTCATCAGGGAGAGACGACAAACTCCTTCCTGGCAACACTTGCTAGTAGTAGCAGTGAAGAAATGGAGGCAGAACTGCAGGAAAGACTGGAGTCAACTCAGAAGCTGGCAAACCGTGTTGTGGAGATTTATGAAGCGCTCAAGAACACCCTGGACCAAATGCAAACTGAAATGAACTCTGGGGCAGGTGATGTGATGTATTTAGTCTTACACTTAATGCCATATTCTGCAATATTCTGCAATGTGATGCATTACTTGTGTACTTTTTCTCAGAGGGCAGTCTGTGGCAGGTTGCTTCCAAACTAAACTCACTCTTAACCAGTGAAAATGAGCGTCTTCAACAGCTGACTGAAGAACTGAAGCAGAAACACAGTCAAATGACCAGTGAGGTCAGCCTTGTCCCAGATTTAAGTTTTAGGTATCTTTAAAATGCCATTATCCAAAATGTGATGTTTTTGATTGGTCTCTCAGTCCCGGTCTTTGGGTCGTGCTGCTAACAAAGCAGACCAGCGTGTTGGTGAGTTGCAGACTTTAATTGAGGAGCTTCAGTGGGACATGGAAAAGATTCGACGCAGAGAGAACAGGCTGAATGCCCATCTTAGTGAAATACAGGAGAGGGTATGAAAATCTATGCTGGGAATAACACATGTTCTAAGACATGCAACTAAATGATTTCTTATCTGTTCTCTTTCACAGGTGAACAGCAAAGGTTATAAGGTGTGTGGGGAGGCCAGCAGTGTCTGTGGAACCATCACCATCAATAAGAGAAAGGTATGTTAATAAACTAATTAGACGAAAATGTTTGATGAGCACTGACCATTTATTTTCTTATAAGTTTGAAGAAATGAACAGTGAGTTGGAGGAGAATCGTGAACTGGCTGATAATCGTCTCACTGAACTTCAAAAGCTTCAACAAGACCTTCAGAACGTTCTCCAAGAAAACACAAACATGAAGGTACTGGCGGACAAGCCTCACTGGAGCTGCATGATTTTAGGAAAAAGTCTGATTGCAATTTTTTTCAAAAATTGCGATTACGATTAGATTAGCAATATACAGTTGAAATCCATAGTTTACATACACAATATAAAAAGACACATGTTTTTTCCCCCTCACTGTCTGATATGAAAATTTTCCTGTTTTAGGGCATTTAGGATTACCAAAATTATTTGTATTTCCTAAGTGCCGGAATAATTAGAGAAGGAATTTTTGATCCAAATTTTCATTACTAAGTCAGATGTTTAGATGCATTTGGTATCATTGCCTTTAAACTGTATGACTTGGGGCAAACGTTTTGGATTTCCTTCCACAAGCTTCACATAATAGTTGACAGGAATTTTGGCCCATTCCTGCGGACAGAACTGGTGTAACTGAGCTAAGTTTGTAGGCTACCTTGCCTGCATGTGCCTTTTCAGGTCTGCCCATAAATTTTCAATAGGATTGAGATTAGGACTTTGTAATGGCCACTCCAAAGCATTGACTTTATTATCCTTAAGCCACTTTGTAAACAGTTTGGCAGCATGCTTTGGGTCATTGGCCATTTGGAAGAACCATTTTCATCAAGGGTTTAACTTCTTGGCTGATGTCTTGAGATGTTGGTTGAATATTTCCATATAATGTTCTTACCTCATGATGTGCACTTCACAAAATAGATGACCATTCCCTCCTGCTGCAAAACAATCCCACAACATGCTGCTGCCACCCCTGTATTTCAGTTTTGTCACTAATTAACTCAAATATTGTCAATAAACCTATCAGAAGATTCCAAAGACATGGCATTGTCATCTGGGTTTTCCAGAAATTGTTTAAATGTAGCAATCTTTCTGTAAGTAAACTTCTAATTTTGAAGAAAGTAATGAAAAATTGTATAAGAAATCCTTCTGTCATTATTCTGGCATAGAAATAATTTTGGTAATCCTAACTGACCTAAAACGGGAAAAGGTTGGTCTGATTTCATGTCAGACAGTGAGTGTAAAAAGTGTATGTCTTTTTATATAGTGTATGTAAACTTCTGGTTTCAACTGTATGTAAATATACAGCTCAGAATGCACAATGTAAACAACTCCAGGCCCACTAATGTGTGAAAAAAGACACATTTTCAAACAAAAACATTTTTTGTTTATAAAGACACCATATTTTGTTCTTTGCAGAGGACATTCTTGTATCTAAATTGCAGCCTTTTGCAATTTGATATTTGTGTCAACTCAAATTGTTGTTTTGATTTTACGGTATATTCTGCATTTCTAAGCTTCACTGATTTATAAGGTCATGGCTCTCCAAGCTATGGCTGGGGTTGTTACAGACGTTTGTCTTACATTACTACAATCACTGCTTAAAAACCTCTGTTATTCATGTATTAAATGTGTTTTTGTTCTTCCACAGGCTGAGCTGCTAACCAGAGCAGAAGGCGTGGTTAAGGACACCTCTGAATATCGCTGTCTACAATCACAATTCTCTGTCCTTTATAACGAATCCCTGACCCTGAAAGCTCAGCTAGATGAGACCCGAACCAGACTGAACACAACTAGGACAGCACGCCTTCGTCAATTGGAACACATGGAGGCAAAAATCCATAACTACTTGATTTTACATTTGAGCTTATGACAGCAAATATGACTTACAAGGAATACATGTATCCCTTATTTACATTATACTGATTTACACCATTCTAATCTAAAAATGTTAATTAATGAATCTTTTTTGCTGTATTATTTTCATTATAGAATAGATATACGCTCTAATTTCTGAAACAACAATGGTGATATTGCTTAATACAAAGCTACCACTAAGTAGTAACAAACATTTCTACATCTATTGAGCATCTGTAATTCGTACATCAGATCTCAACTAAAGTCCAGTGCTGGTATATGGGGCAGGAAATACACTGGTGAGGTCCAGTGGTACATTCAAATTGTTCTCCATCTGCCACATTGCCACAGATAATGCCAAAGCATTATAGAACATCATTTTGCTTACAAGCAAAGGTGAACTGTTGGAAGAAATTTTACCCTAAATTAAACAAATTATACTTTTTGATCAATTTTAAACCCCGCTACTAGTTAACTGTCTCTGGGGCAAATTCTTATGTGAAATTGTATATTTACAGAATGATGAAGTCACTTTGCAAAGAAAAGTCCGCACAGAGGTGTTCCAGCTTGAAGATACTTTGGCCCAAGTCAGAAAAGAGTATGAAATGTTGAGGATCGAATTTGAGCAGACTCTAGCTGCAAATGAACAAGCAGGTAATTTGTTAGTCAGCAAGTAAAGTTTGCAGATGTGCTGTATTACTTATGTATTCTTTCATTGGTGTCCAGGGCCAATTAACAGAGAAATGCGTCATCTGATCAGCACACTCCAAACGCACAATCAGCAAATGAAAGGCGAGGTGGTGAAATATAAACTAAGACTGAGAGAGTCACAGGCAGAGCTCAGTCAGGTGGGTTGCGAACACTAGTAACAGTCCTGTGATTTTTGTACATCATCAGCATCTATCAATTTTTAAACATTGTATAAATGCAGTGTTTCCTATGTTTATACTGACACTGGTGGCACAAATGATCCATATTTGAATCCCTTTAATTCATTCAATATTTGGATTATAAATGTTGCCTATTGCCCCAACTGATCAAAAAAGCACTAATTACAGATTTAATATGGTTACTTTTATACTTACTTTATGCTAGTAGTATTGTAATAAGTGTATCATTTGTATTGCTACATTTTTGTTCAGCTTGGTTTTGGAATGGTAAACACTGATAAATTGTGTAATGTTGCACACAAATGTAGGTTCGAACATCTAAAGGTAGCAGCATTCTTCAGTCCCAATCCAGCACAGAAATGGAGGTGAAAGAAGAGACAACTTCGCCCACGACACCTGCTATTTCTGGAGATCCTGTGGTCAAGACTGAGCCTGACAATGGCTCCTCTACTCCAAGCAGCACAGGTAACAAATTGTTTGCATTAATGAACTGTTGAACTGCTACTGTAATTACTAGAGCTTTAGGCCTTCAGTCATTTACTCAATTTACTTATAATTGAGTATTTTTTATTACGATAATATTTCAGTTCAGTTTTATTTATATAGCACTTTTAAAAAAAAAACTTCAACTGACTGAAGTGGTTTACATAAAAAGTAAAAAAAAAAACATATACTGATAATACTGTACATAGGGAAAGAGCAATAAAACACCAAGACGTCCTGTCTAGCTAGTATTAAATGCCAGGGAAAAGAGTAAGGATATGTGGATTTATATGGACCACAGCAGACAGGAGAAGGCATCGGCTGAGTTAGCTTGAGGTTTTAATCTTTTTTAGTTAATGAGATGCAGTTTACTAGAGCTTCTCTGTATACATATTTATTGTCCCTTTTTAAAAGCGCCACACTCTCTTTGTCCAATAATCAATGCACAGGCCATGTATTAGCAAGAATTCCTATAGCTATATAGCCCAACTGCATACACCAAACAGGCATAGATTGGAAGTGTTATTAAAGGAACTCTTGTTCAAATTCCTGGTTCCTTAAATGATGATTAAGGAATGAAGGGGGCACAGCAGTGACCCTGGTCTATATAATGCTTATCATCTAATGTACTTCTGCAGGTGCCTCGGTGAAAATGGAGCCTGTAGCTGAGCCCGAAGTGACTGTTAAGGAAGAGGAGAAACAGGAGAAGAAGGAAAGGGAAGAAAAGAAAGATATTGTGAAGAAAGAGGAAAAGGAGCGAGAGAAGGACAGAGAGCGTCCGACACGCAGCAGCTGTGGCAGTGCGATCAAAGAAGAAAAAGACAAACCCGGGAGCAGCAGCACTCAGCCTGAAGAGTCAGAGCGCACTGCCGCACTCGGAGGCTCTAAGAAGAAAGAGATGGAGCAGCTCAAAATTGTTAGAGCAGAGCTGAAGTACGTCGTCAGTATTTGCTTTAAAGTTGCACTATGTCAATTTTCTGTTTTGTCTGCTTGCCTCCATGGAGGTGCTATTACTTTGGCTATATTATCCCACAGTATGACATTAAACTAATCTATCTTGCATTTATTATTATTTATTACAAAAAAATCCTTGAAAAACATATTTTCTTACTGTGTGTGGGGTCACCTCTCTGCACATCTGACCTGTCACTTGGCCTATTGGAATAATCTGTCTCTACAAGTTTAATGCCATACTGTGGAACATTTCATGCAAAGCAATAACATCTACATGGAGAAAAGGAGGTGGTGGGCCTCCAGCAGAAAAGTTACGTAGTGTAAATTTATATATAAATATTAATAAACTTATTACCAATCACTGCTCCTTGTTTTTTGTTGTTTTTTTTTTGTAGAAAAGCCCAAGAGTCTCAGAGGGAAATGAAGCTTTTGTTGGATATGTACCGCTCTGCCCCAAAGGAACAAAGAGACAAGGTCCAGCTCATGGCTGCTGAGAAGAAGACCAAATCAGAGGTGATCAGTTGTCCCAGTTATATCTTTTTCACCGGACCTTTCAGTGCTAGCAATGTTTAAGTGTTTTTATTTTTTAGGCAGAGGAGTTGCGCCAGAGACTCCGAGAATTAGAGGAGAGAGAAAGAAGAGAGGGAAAGAAAATGGCTGACGAGGAAGCTCTGAGGAAGATACGCTCAGTGGAAGAGCAAATCGACATTCTCAATAAGAAGCTTTCAATTGCCAAACAGGTAAGTTTATTCTATGTACAGTATATGAGTCCTTTGGCTGCCTCTTCACAGTGTGTGGTCTTTAGGAGGAGGATGCCTTGTTGAGTGAGATGGATGTGACAGGCCAGGCGTTTGAGGACATGCAGGAGCAGAACATCCGTCTGATGCAGCAGCTCAGGGAGAAAGACGATGCCAACTTTAAATTGATGAGTGAGCGTATCAAATCAAACCAGATCCACAAACTCTTAAAGGAGGAGAAGGAGGAGCTCGCTGATCAGCTGCTTACCTTAAAAACTCAGGTACCATACCCAACACAGTGCAAGCATAAAGAATGGTAACATGCAGCTTTAAGACGTTTTTTCTAAATATGTTAAATTACCTCAGGTTGATGCACAATTGCAAGTTGTGCGAAAGCTTGAAGAAAAGGAGCGCCTTCTACAGGGCACTATCAGTACTGCAGAGAGAGAGTTGGCATTGAGGACACAAGCTTTGGAAATGAATAAACGCAAGGTACAAACTGTCAAAGCAGTATAAAAATATATATTCATCAGAGCAATAATAAGGAATTCTTCATTCAGGCCCAGGAGTCTGCGTTGCTGTCAGAGGAGATGCGCACTCAACTAGAACAGGTTCAACAGAAGCTGACTCTGGTTCGAGAGGAGGTGGTTGAGAACAGCATCTCAAGAGAGAAAGAGTCCTTCAATGCCCGGAGAGCACAAGTAATACTCTCGACAGTGCAGTGTTTTCACAAAGTTACACACTTCAAATTAACGCATGTTTCATACAATCTTCAGGAGGACATTTCTAAACTAAGAATAAAGATTGAAAAGGCGAAGAAACCGGCTGAGAAGATAAGTAATGGAGACGATATCTTAAATGAAGAAATCAATGAGTACAAGGTGAGTTTGTCAAGCATGAAGATACACATACATGGAGAATTTATTTCCTGTGTTGAAATTAGCACTTGTTATTTTTTTTAATCCAGATAGCCACATTTTTATCAGTAGTGACAGTGGGGCTTGAGAGCCAGTCTCTCTCTCACATGGCATTTGTGCTGCTCTAGATATTTGTATTCAGGAAAACCCACTCAGGACAGTCGCATAACCCCACATCTCTCTGCCCCAGGCGCGTCTTACGTGTCCGTGCTGTAACTCGCGAGTGAAGGACGCTGTGCTGACCAAGTGCTTTCATGTCTTCTGCTTCGAGTGTGTTAAGACTCGCTACGACACCAGGCAGAGGAAATGCCCCAAGTGCAACGCAGCCTTCGGAGCCAATGACTTCCATCGGATTTACATTGGTTAAATGGACCCAAAGTTTGACACTGATGTTAAAGAGTGTACAAACACTTTTCCGCAGTCTACAGAAACTTTTTTAACCATTACTTCAACTTGTGCATTCATATTGATATTGGTTGGACCATTGATTATAGTGAACGTAGTTTGTGATCACAGTGTGACACTGGATGTGAGAGACTAAAGTCAAGATACAAAAACTACAGTGAACGTAGACATTCCTTCTAACATGTAATAACGTTTGCATAAAATATGTTGATGTACCTTTGTTGTTTTTACTTTCTTGTTCCGCCAGATCATCTTGTTTGAATAAGCTGTGCAAACTTGACTTGATAAAGCCACTTTGCTGTAATTACATGACATTAGTTGAATCCACATCATTCTATTATTAAATAGACCACACGATCCAGTGCGCAAATCTATTTATCCTTTTATGTGGCGCTTTCCTCCTCCCCCTCTGCCTCTGCCTCCCACAAGATCCTGGCGGGCTTGCGAACTGGAAACAGTCGTTAGAAAAACGCTGGAAGGAAGGGAGTGCCATGCTCTCACAGCAGCGAGAGATTTTATAGGCTCGTGCAATATAATCCATCGCTGTAGCGCGTAGGAGACAAAGGAACCCTACTCTTAAATGTGGCGAAGGGGCTCAAAGCCGAAATAAGAAGCTTTAGCTGACTCGTGCTCAGACCAACGTCACCGCGTCTCCGCCGTGGGATTTTTACGCGCAAATCTTTACTGAATAAAACCAATTGAAGACGTCGCTCTTTACCAAACACTATTTTTGTGACATTTTGCAGTTGCATCCAGCAAACGCTAAATGTTTGCTTTGATGAGAATTTGCATATTCTTATCTATTTCTTGCCAAATATAGACGCCACTAAACTGGAGTGCCCTTGGTGAGGCGAAACATTCCTGCTTTGGATATTTTTACGCAGCAAGAAAGGGCTCTAAGGAAAGTATATTTTTTATTTCATGCATGGTGAATTCCACGATTTTAGTTGTCTATTCCTAAATATTACGTATTATGGCATTTTTAACCTGCGTTATCTGCGGCATATGGATCTAAACATCGCCTTGTAGCACTTCGACTGCCGTGAACAGAAGCCATTTTTAACTCTGATTTCAAGCTTGTGTGAGTCATTGACACTGCCTGTCCAACCTGCTGCCAACTTGCGCGGCATAACCTCTTCACATAATTTTCATCATATTAGTTCTTGAACCCTCTAAGGATGGCTTTTTGTGCGTCGGGCGGATGTGCGGTTCCTCGCCGCTTGCTCAACACGGCCGTGTTCACTGTGCTGCTTTTGGCGGTGGGCTGGGCAGCAGCCGAAGAGCAGGCCGAAGCATCCGCCAAGAGCCCACCGGTTACACTCCGCACCGTGATCACCGGGACATGCCATGAAATCCAGCACTACGTGGAGTCGTTGGTGGGCACCAGCGTCGTGCGTTCTGTCATTGAGGTACACAAATCCATCAATCTTTTGTGCAGCAGGCCCCTATTGATATTTGCCGTCTTTACAGCTCAGCTATTTTTAACCACCTTTTCTAAACTGTACTTAATGACTAATGTCTTAACTCTGCCTGTCTTAATTTTCGCTTTCTCACGTACCCTTCTCCTATTTCATTTCATCTTTATAATCTCCATTTTGATCCCCTCATTCCTCTGCCTAATGCACTCATACTCCTCTGCTTCTCCATTCACCTTCCCTGCTCCTTTCTGCTCCTGTCTGCGGCGGTCCTTCTCTAGAGTGCAGTGTTGTTTCTTGAGTCAGTGTTTGGGCAGGAGAACATCTATACTCTGGCCATGGTAAGACACCTTCAAATGTCAGTCATTGAACCATGGGTCTTTTTAGAAGTAATGCTGATGCAAACTATAGCTACAACAATTACTATATACAGAAGTGTCCCATGTTTGACTTGTAACTATTTGCATGATCAAGATGTTTCCTTATAAGGCATTTTATCACAGTGTTGCAGATAAGAAGCTATTTAAATTGTCCAAGATCTAAATAAAAGTTGTCACTCAAATGCACTGTTAATTATAGCATGTTATGTTGAGATCAGAAAATATCTCTTCTCTTACCTATTTTTTGAAAGTATAGTATTTCTAAAAAACTTAAGCTGTTTATCCTAAAGTTTTGTAAAGTTGAAACCTTGTCGCTGTAACAACTTAACAAGTTAAGTTGTTATTTGTATATTAGACAAGTGCTCCCTGCCATTAGACAACATATGCTTTTTCTCAGGCTTCCCTCAATGTTCCAGTGTGTAGAGTGACAGGTGCAGATAAGACACTTGTCTTGTGTGCCTGGGCTATCCTTGACCCTGCCATACAGAGGTTAGGCTGAATGAGGCCACTGTGCTTTTTGTGGCAGTGTCTAACCAGCTGTCAATAAACGTACAGCTGTTTCTTCAAGTCAAGTGAATGATTTTAGACAAAGACATACGATTATCTGCAGCAATAAGTTTTAAGTTGTATTCTTATGCACATGTTAGTCGATTTGCATTTCTGTGCAAATATCAAGCTTTTAAGAAGTAAAATAGACCATAAAAATTTCAACAGTAAGTAGATGGACTTGCCAAGGCACTATCCCTATTCATAGGTTTCAGACAAAGGATTGTGTCTTTGTTTACCTATAGACTTCCTGCAAAGTTCATAAAGTATTAATTTACATGTCACTATATTACATAGTACTCTGTATCCCTACTTTGAATGCAGTGTTAAGAATGTTGCTCTTCTTCATTGTTACCTTTTTATCATGCCAAAGTTGAACATGTTGCCTCCCTTCCTCTGTAGTTTCTGGAGACTGTGATCCGATTTCTGGCTGAAGGAGCTGCCAGTGGCTTGAACGTCATCGTTGTTTATGTCACAGAAATCCTCAGGGTCACTGGATTTGATGGTGGGTACACTTTGTGGAAAAAAATTGGAAAATTTTAAGCTGTGTTTTGTGGTATTTGGCTGTGGCATGAATGGCACTTGGCTGCACATTCCACAGTATATGAGCAAAAGTTTCATTGCAAAATGAGTAAACCCAGTATATCACATAAAAATATGAAAATGTATCAAATAAAAATACTATTACTACTTTATTATTGTCATGATTATTGTTATTATTATATATTTGCATACATACCCACATACATGCATACATACTCACATATTTTATATGTATGTGTATGCATATATATATATATATATAAGTCCAGAAAAGTGCAGTACTAGGAACAGCAAAGATACTGCGCAGAACCCTCAAGCTCCCAGGCCTCTGGTATAAGTCCCTAGCGTGGAAAAGAGGGTATGAGACCACCCGTGTAGAGTGAGGAGGAGATTTTTTTTTAAATAATATATTACACACACACACACATACACACTATATAAAAAGACACATACGCTTTTTTTCCTCACTGTCTGACATGAAATCAGACAAAACCTTTCCTGTTTTAGATCTGTTAGGATCACCAACATTATTTCCGTTTGCTGAATGTCAGAATAATGAGTGAAAAAAATGGTCTAAAAAATCCTAAGTTTGAGGTTTGCATACATTTTATTAGTATTTCATACCATTGCCTTTAAACTGTAAATGTTAAACATTTTGGATACCCTTCCACAAGCTTCTGAGTTGGCAGGAATTTTTCCCCATTACTCCTGTCAGAACTGGTGTAAATGAGCCAAGTTTGTAGGTCACCTTGCTCGCCATATATCTTCTCAGGGCTGCCCATAAAATTCCAATAGGACTGAGATCAGGGTTTGTGATGGCCACTCCAAAACATTGACTTTGTTATCCTTAAGCCACTTTGTAACCAGTTTTTCAGTATGCTTCGGGCCATTGTCCATTTGGAAGACCCATTTGCGCCCGAGCTTTAACTTTCTGGCTGATGTCTTGAGATGTTGCTTCAGTATTTCCACATAATGCCCCTTCCTATTTTTGTGAAGTGCAGCAGTCCCTCCTGCAGCAAAACAACCCCACAGGATACTGCCACCCCTGTATTTCACAGTTGGGATGGTGTTCTCGGGCTTTCAAGCTTGTCTTTTTCCTCCAAACATAACAATACTCATTATGGTCAAACAGTTCAATTTTAGTTTCGTTAGACCACAGGACATGTGTCCATAAAATAAGGTCTTTGACCCAGTGTGCATTTGCACACTCTTGCCAGCTTCAGCTAGCATCTTCACAAGGTCTTTTATTGATAGGCATATTTCAACCCAAATGGTGTTTATATTTATAACTGTTTGAACAGATGAATGTGGCACCTTCAGGCATCTGGAAATTGCACCCAAACATGAACCAGACTTGTTCAAGTCCACAATTCTCTTCCTAAGATCTTGGCTGATTTTTTTTTTTTAACTTTCCCATTATGTTACACAAAGAAGCAGTGTGTTTTGGGTGTGCCTTCAAATACATTAACAGGTGTGTCTCTAACTCAGATGTAGTCAATAAACCTATCAGAAGCTTGCAAACACATGCCATCATCGTTTTCCTAAATTGTTTAAATGCATGGTAATCATGGTATGTAAATTTCTGACTTTGAAGAAAGAAAATTGAATAACAAAATCCTTCTATCATTATTCTGGCATTTACCAAATATAAATAATTAACTTTTAGTCTGATTTCATGTCAGACAGTGAGAAAAAAGTTTGTCTTTTTATATAGTGTATGTAAACGTCTGGTTTCAACAGTTGTTGTTTTTTTGTTGTTGTTGTTGTTGTTTTTCTTTTTTTTTTTTCACTGACAATGGAAATAAAACAGATTCTGATTTCAGTTTAAATTTAGATTTAGTTAGATGAATTCTTGTTTGGCATATTCATTTTCCAGTTAGTTTGGTGTATTTATAAACTGGCTTTGTTTACTCTTCAAACCATAATTTATCATATAGTCTTTGCTGTACGGTGTGCTTTGCATTTGAGCACGATAACATTTAAGGGAAAGTGCAGGTGAAAACATGCTAACGTGCCTCTCCCTAAAGCTGTTTGTCTGTCACCACTCCTTGTTCATTTTGTTTGCTACAGTTTTCTTCTTTTTAACTTAAACATGTGCAATACAGCTCTGAAAATGTTTTAACACTCATAGAAGGTGTGTTTCCTGTTCAAGTTACCTTTATGAACAATCGTAATCCTGGCATTACATTACATTATTGATGAGACAATATTATAGAAAAAAAAATATACATAAACTTTTTGTCCTTGTTCTATAGGATTTTGGACCCTCTAAATATTATGATTATGTACCTAGTTTAAATATATTCAGTCATGCCAACCATTTTAAATACATTTTTACTTCCTTTACTATGTTATATTATGCAACATGACTCAATGTGTTTTCTGTTAAGCAACAAAACCTGTATGCCCAAATAATTCTATTATAATTATGATTATAATTAATATCAAATTAGTAATTTGGAAGTACTTTGTTTATCTTATGGCTGTACTGAAGAATTTGTGTTAGTTTTTTTTGGGCTTTAAATGCTTGTGGACTTAACTTCTTGTCCTTTTTTCCACAGCTACCCTGCCCCCGGTCACTCCAGAGGCCGTCACTGCGGTGGCTCAGTGGGGTCTTCTCACCCTCATTGGATACTGGATCCTGGCCATCGTTCTCCGCCTGCTCATCGGAGTAGTGAGGCAGGTGTTCTGGATCATAAAAACCGTCTTGGCACTCTGGTTTTTTGGACTGATCGTATTGGACAAGACGGCCACAGCAGACACCACAGCAGTGCGGCTAACAGGGCTAGTGCTCGTGTGCGTCCTCCTGACCCTGCTCACCTCTGGCTCGGAAAAGACCAGTGCAGTGGAGCAGCGCATCAGCAGCCTGGAGGGGAGGCTGAAGGCTGTGGAGAAGAGCAAAGGGGACTAAAGGCAAATGCAATGGCATTGATTTTTATGTTGTCAAAGTACCCAGGAATAAAATGATCTTTTTAAACCTTTTTAATTTACATAGATTCTATTCTGTTCTTCTGTACTGAGTCACTATACACTACACACTACATAGTATTAAACATGGTAATTGTACCACTGTTGTGTCCTTCACCCATCTTGGTTGATAGTGCAGATGGTCTTATTTCTGACAGTGTGTCTTCAAGTAGCTTTCCACCACAGGAGGTGGAGTGAATGCACAGTAAAGCATCTATGAGCTCTACATAACATTAATGCATTAATAATATTTTTGTCAATTACTAAATTTATAGCTATTACTAAGAAGTATATTAGGTGAAGGATAATTGGGTTAGATGATGTCTATAAAAACAAAATGAGAGAAACACTTTGTTGTGCCAAAATGTGTCAAATGTTACAGCTTTCGCGTCTCGCCAAATCGGTGTCTGGTATTTTGTCTTGAGGCATATTCAGTCAAATGGAATCTCTCTGAACCAGTTTGAAGCTCAAAGGTATTTGTATGAAGACTAAAATATCGAAGGTATTTATTGGAGAACCAGGTTCTTTTTGGTATCTGAGAGCTTAGAATATGTATGCATGTATAATTTTTATACTAGGGTCGGGACAAGGGGGCCTGTATGGACTACTAGGTGCATAGGCTTAAACTAAAATAAAATGTAGGTGTCATGACAGGATACACGACAGAAAAAAAAAATCTCCACAACGTTCACAATGCATTTATTTCACATTTGTAATGGCAACTTTAATTTTCACCACATCTAAGAAGCCCAATATACATTTCAGAATGAACTATACTGTTCTAAAATGTTGAAATCTAAGAGAACTGATAACAACTCCAAATGCAATCAGAGCCATATGGTTTAAAATGTATCAACTTAAATGTTAGTAAGTAGTTTTTCAATCTACAGCAATGGATAAATGACAAAACAGCTGTCTTATTGCCACAGCATTACTAATACAAAAACACCCCATGTAACATATCTGTGTAATCCCTCAGCCATCCAGGTATTAGCCATAGTAAAACAATGTAACAGTCATTTGGCACCATAGTATAGTGTTTAAGGTGTAAAACTTTATAATCACAATCTGGTTTTATGAATAATTGTGTTCAAGACTTAAACATACAACGTAACATAACATATATGTTTTGTCTCTTAACGTGGAGACAAAACCAGAGGTAAGTGATGCATTCTCATTTGACAGAAGAATTTACAAAAAGTTTGTCTTTTCTGAGCTGTACGGATCTGAGTTGGAAATGTCAGAGCCCAGGGGGAGAGCTGAGGGGAAGGTCAATCCTCTGATTTTAAACTGTGGAACTGGGTTTGCAGCACTAGATCCAAATCCTTGAGAAATCGGAACCTGAAAAGAAACACAAACACTATGACTGCTGCAATACAGAAAATGGATAAGCAGCCCTGTTACAGCTGTCCCAAGGGTAAACCTACTAAACCTTCTCCCAGTAGCCTTTGAAGTTGTGGTGTACATCCTGAAAATTAACTGCAATTTTAAGGATCACCTGTGAGTTAACTAACTATATAGCTATACATTCACTTAGGTGCTTGGGTCACATAAGGGCCCAGAATCTGTGTCTGCAGAGTGATGTAGCTTCCAGTCTTCAGTCTTTCAGATCACTCATCAAAGTCATGCACACAAAGGTAGTGTCTTGCTCCAGATGACTACTGGTTCAAGAACTTCAAACTCTCAGCTTACTGATGTTTAGACTAAAAACTCTTTAAACAAAAAAATTATTTTGCGAGACTGTACCTGAGGTGTGAGGTTCCCATCAGAGACTGCAGATTCATATGACTGCAGGACACAAACCAAAAGTTTTACTTGTTGTGAAAAATGGAAGATTTTAAAATTAGTATGGCTACTTTACTTACTGGTGGCTCACTAGGATTTGTGGTTGGTACATTGACAGGGCTATAAAATGTGGGTGGATTAACGACCTGAAGGCTGTTTTGTGGTCACATCCTGCAAATACAGACATTTTAAAGATCCTATTAAAAAAAAAAAAAAAAAAAAAAAAAAAAAAAAAAATGAAGACTGCATTTCAAATTAAACTATATGCATCCATTTTGCCAGTCTCTAAATTGAAAAACCTGCTTAGCTTCATGAAATAAATGTGAAGCTTGCATAATAATACACAGTAGGTGCAGGAGAGGGCGCTGGTGCTGGCTGATCGGCAGGTCCTGGGACAGATTCTGGGGCAGATTCGGGAGCAGGTTCGTTTTGTGTCTTTCTTGATCGATATTTTCTGACGCAACAGCAGCATATCAACACTAACACAACAATAGCTACTACAGCGTCAACTATCCAGTCAGTTTTGTCTGTAATGGGGAAACAGAAATACATATACATAGATACTTATACACATGTATCAATCTTGGTGACTGTTAAAACAAAATCACCAGCTCACCTTTCACTGTCAAAGTAATGTGCAGCATGTGGTTGTTGTCATAATCATAGAATAAATATGATCCATTATCACTCATTTTTACACTTTTAATGTACATGGCATGCGCCGAAAATTGCCTTCTTCCTGGAAAGTCCTCTTTTTCAGTTTTATTTGGAAAAGAAACTATCCAGTGCAAAAACACTATGGGGTATTCATAGTGAAGAGTGTCCCCTTGTGAGTATGAGAGGTGTACAACATGTTCTGTGACCCAAAATAAATAATACAAATGAATGCCCATTATTGATACAAGCATATAGTATATATTATTTATAAAAGCCTTACCTGTAATTTCTAGCTTGGTCCAACTTATCAGTTCACTCTGATGATTACATCTGAATTTGTAGTACCCACTGTCTTTATGTTTGAGGTTATATATGGTATAAAATGTGTCATCCATTTGACCTCTGCCCTCTTTGGGCAGGGGTCAGATTGATGGGGATCTTCTTCTTGAGAGGAATGTAAAGGTACAAATTGCACATACTTGACTCCATGTGGCAGCTCCCAAGAGAAAGTCTCTCCATACCTCTTTATTACAGGCCCTTCACATTCTTAAAAGGAAAAACATGTTACTACAATATATCATAGAGGCTACTGAATAATGCCTTCTTACCATCTACAGAGACTGCAACCGGCTCTGTCATTGAAGATGCTGAAATGACTCCTTGTTCTACATTTGTCAATGTACTCAAAGCAAATTCAGAATATGAAACACTGAAGAGTGGGTCCAGGGACTATTGAGGACAGGTATGAATCTTAAAGCAATTTAATGCACTTTCTTGCCTGACGAGCCAGCCCCTCCTACTTTCTGTTCAATCACAACTTCTTAGCACACGTCTTAGACATCCATCTTTGGAAAATATTGTAAAAGCATGTTGTGTTGGCTGGCCAAGCAATAACTTTTCTGATGGAGGGTTGCCACCTGCTTCTCTCCATGGAGATGTTATTTCTTTCCCTGGGATGTTCTACATTAAACATTTCAATCTTGCATTAATTCAATTTGTGAAAAAATACCTTACTAAAGATGTATTCTTATTGCGAGCAGATCTGACCTATAACTGGTGGCATCACTTGTTTCTAAGGAGATCAAGCCAAGCAATGACAAATCAGTGGAGAAAGACAAATATCACAGTGGTGCACGACTTTTTTTTCTCCCAGTAATCCCTATTTTAAAAGTAAATATGGAGGGGGAAATTAGGGAAAATCCAACAGTACTTTTTTTTAGCATTCTGACATATCAATAGGCCTAGTTTAAAATACAAACTAGCCATTTGATTTGATTTTGACTGCAGGGGGCGCTTCACAATCAAGTACTGATAATAACCAAGAGTTTTTGTGATCAATCATTGACTGTGTGATCAAACTACAACCCCATCCTTTCTGTTGTTCCCTCACACGGGCAATGCGTGGGCTTTATTTTGTTTGAATGCAGAGGCAACTTACTATATCAGAGTACGCACAGCGCGACGTAAAGTCCTAACAAGCGCTGTGGGGAAAAAAAAAAAGATTACTAGTAACGTGCGTGCTTGCTCTAAATAGCCAATTTATATAAAACAGCGTTTTATATAAAGTGGCATCTTCTGGCATTGTTCCAACTTTAATGCAAGTCCCTCAGAAAAACATCAACTGTGCGAGACCACTGCCATTACGAGCCCACGGGGTTTGTGTTTAGTGCGCAAACTCCACATGCACGTGCCCCTCCTCCCACTAGAGCTCAACATGAGGACTAAACGTTTTCTCATTGACTCGATAAGCATTTACAAAGCATAAAAGTGAAGTAATAATAAGACTCCTAACCCAAAATATTGTGAAATATTATTTAACCGTGGCCCTGTGATAGACTATCCATTCTAGCCTTAAGACTCTGTATTAATTTATGTATGAATTGTTTTATATCAATATACAGTGGTGAAAGAAGTACTCAAATTTCTTACTTAAGTAAAAGTACAGATACTGGAGCAAAAAATTAATAAATTGATAAAAAAAAATAAAAATGTAAACTCAAGATTCTGTTTAAAAATTCACTGAAAGAGTAAAAAGTAAAAGTATTTTGCGCATATTTTGAGGTCTTATAGGGCTTCACATGTTTTGATTTTGATAAAGATTTCTGCTGAATTTTGTTCAACAAAAACAATTCAATCAAGTTTTTTCTAGCTGTTTTTATGTGTCTATTTTATCTCCAATCTCCAACAATCATAAAAAATACTTTTACTTTTCAGTCCCTTTCAAAAATGTACTAGAATAGAAAGTACAGATATCTTCCCTCCAAGGTAGTGAAGTAAAAGTATCCAATTTTAGTACAGATACCTAAAATGTGTACAAAAGTATAGTACCTTACTACTTTTACTTCGTTACCTTCCATCATTGATACTAAACATAATTTTAAAAACTAAACTTCAGGTTCAGATTGTTTTTGTGTGTAGGCAGCACGGTGGCTGAGTGGCAACACTCATGCCTCACAGCAAGAGGGTTTGGTTCGATCCCCGGGTCGCCAGGCCTTTCTGTGTGGAGTTTTTCATGTTTCTCCCCGTGTCTGGATGGGTTTCCTCTGGGTACTCCGGTTTCCCCCATCAACCAAAACATGAACGCCCTTCGAGACAACTGTTGTTGTGATTTTGGGCGTTACAAAAATAAATGAATTGAATTGAATTGAATTCAAACATTTATTTTCAGCACAATATTTTACTAGGAGTTTTAAAGGTACAATATGATTACTTAGGGAAAGGGAAAATAAAAGTGCTAGAGGTTAGTTTCTGCAATACTGCATCACATTTGTTAGTTTACATGAAATATATTTATTACATTTATTATTTATCAAAATATAACAGTAGCATAACTTCCTTACAGTACTTTAGTATAGGTCACTTTTATAAATGCAACAGACAACATGTAACAGACTTCAGATGGGAAACCACAAATGATATAATGCCACTAATACATATAGTAGAGATGGGCAACATATCACCAACATGATAATATTGAACTTGTTGTTTTAGAAAAAAAATACTACAAAGGTATACAGTAATATTCCTCAACTATTATGATCTTCTGTGTCAATGTTACCCACCCCTAACATCTAGGCACAACAAACTGCTTATATCAGGCACATCAAACAAATTCAAAATTCCTAGGGATGGTGTGTGGGGAAAAGGCCTGTTTATGTAGTACACACAATACATTAAAATCCTGTAGTCTGAATATGGCTTTACTTGACCCTTGAATTGTCCAGATGATCATTTACATTTACTTTTATGACAGAAAGTTGAGCTTGTCTGAGTTATATTCTATGGAGGCAGTCCCTTCAGAGCTGAGTGGAGGAGCAGAGGGGATGGTTGTCCCACTAAATTCAAACTTTGGTTCAGAGTCAAAGGAAGTGAAATTAAAGTTATTTGAGGTAAAAAATGTGGATTCTGTAGCTCCTGTTGTTGAGGCCTGTGAGGGATAAAAACACGCTTAGAAACACATAAAACACATCCAAACCACATTATTTACAGTACCATAGTAAGATTGACACAGCAGGTTGTGTATACCTGATCAAGTGATGATGTGCTCACATCAGCCAGGAAAACATCATTTGTTTGCTGAGAAAACAAAACTGGTTAATAATACAAAACGTTGTTGTGTACTACGTTTCTGTAAATACTTTTATGGATGCCAATATGTGACAGATATCTGACACCATTTGTATGTTTTCAATTGATTGCTTAGTTATTCAAAATGTTTGGTGGCTAACCCAACATTTGCTATTTAAAAGTATTTTGGATTACAGTTTTTCAAACACTAAAAGCCTCTATGATAATCCATTGTGTTGTGCGCCACTTACAGGTGGTTCTGGGGGGTTGGCTGTAGGCTCAGCAGAGACAGGGGGGTTCACTGGCTGACTGGAGTAAGCTGGGATTGGAGGGGCTGAGGGCTCGGGAACACACTACAAGAAAACATCCATATCAAATAGTAGATGCATTTTCTATTCAATTTACTACACAAAAAATACACACATAAAGGGCTGCCATTAACGATTATTTTAGTAATTGACTAGTCAGTGATTATTATAAATATGTTTTAAACCAAGAAAGATTAAACTCTATTGACTTTTTAATGGCCCAAAGTCCCCAAATCTCTCCTTTAAAACAGGAAGCTGAAACCCATGAATAGAACATTTGTGTATTAATAAAGAAAATTAATCTTTATTATTTGTATTATCTGTAATCCTGTGTACCTCTTCATAGGGTGGTGGTGGGTCCGTGGGTCCCACTTGTGCATTATATGTCTGCAGGACAAAACAGAATCAATAAAAGCAAAGAAACACAGTTTTTGTGTGTGTGTGTTTTTAACCTACAGGTAGATCTGGAATAATGACACTTGGGTCTCTGGGGAGAAGGGGGCTTGCCGTCTGAGTGGATTGAGTTGGATTCTGTTGCAAGTTAATCATATGTAATTACTGTATAAAGACATGAGCATTTGCTGAAAATACACATACTTACATGGCAGTACTCAGTCATTGCTGGGGCCTCGTCTTCCGTCTCATCTGTTTTATTTGAGCTCTCTTTACAACAGCACTTTTTCACACAACAGCAGCACAACATACCTCCAAAGGAAATCGCACCAAGAATGACATAGCTCATCCAAACCCTTTCCACTGCAAGAACAAAACAAACTTTAATGCTTTGTCCAAAGAAACAAACTGAGCATTATAAAACTCATAACCTACCTTCCCGTATTTCTACACTTGCACGCAGCATTAGGTTCCCCTGCTTGTCGATAAATTCATAAGTCCCAGCATCTTCAGGTGTTGCATCTTTAATTTCAAAATATCTGTCTGTGATTTTGAACCTGTTATCATCCTTAAATACAGTATCTGAGGAACCCTCACGTGTAAACTTAACGTGACTTGGGGTAAATATTATAGGGAATTCCAATTTGATGTCGCCTTCATCAAAATCATAGCTTTTTATATGATCTAATTGGAGAGGGAGAAAGAGAGAAAATTGTAGTTGTTGTTACACTTAACAATGTGCTTCATAGTGTCTGCCTTACGTTCAATTACTACTTGCTCCCATTTTATCAGTTGATTTTTGGACCCTCTGAACCTGTAGTATCCGCTGTCTTGCTGTGTAATAGCCTTGATCTCATAGCTGTTGAAGCTGATTTCTCCCCTGCTGAGTTTAGATGCGTCAGTGCGATTCCAAAGGACGCTGGCCTCGACCTGCCTTGGCACTCCTGAACCAGTATGTTTTAAAAACTCCAAATATTCAGCTCCATGTGGGATTTGCCAATAAATGAAGGATCCATAACGCTTCCTTGCAGGACTACGGCAATCTGAAAAAAATTAAATAATACTCATTAACAAAGTACGCGTTCTTACAAAATTTCTTGTTAGAACAGTTGTCTCACTTTGAACTCTCAGTTCTACAGACGAAAAGATTCTTCCTACAATGGATAAAACTGCTTCATTGTCTTGTTCCGTTATATCTATCATTTCAGCTCTTCCCCAAGAAGTCCTGAAGCGTGGATCCAGAGACTGAAAAAATATGGGAGTTATGTGCTCAAACTAAAGTGTATTTTAAGAATACTACTCTGAAAAATCTCACAGGAAATGACTTACCTTTCCATGGTTGACAACAATCTTAGGTTTTCCAGCTTTTGGAGTGTATGTTATCGTCTTATTATAGAGAGGTGGTGTAAAAGCTGTTGGCAAACGGTATGTTCTGCCATAGCACACATCCTCAGACAAAGATGAACCTTTATTTGGAAACAAAAGTTACAGTTATATACATACAAAACTGTAAGATCAAATGTGCCTAAATAATTCTGCATTGCCAATTGTAATACATTTTTGGACGATCATAGACTTTTTAGGCATTTCACCATGTAGTTACTGTCACTCAATTATGTTATTTTAATCAACACACAAGAGAACGGTAGATGGCACTAAAACGCAGGGTTTTCCTTTTACACCAAGAAATTTCAATGGAAAATAATAAGATGATGCTCAATCGACATGAAAAATAACACACATCCCCGGAACAAGCTGTGGTCCAGACGATTTCATTATGTTTTAATTGTAATATATTTGGTTAATATAATAATTGTGCGCGTATAGTTAACCATACTGATTATTTAGATACTCATTCTATAACAGTTCCACCATCATCTTATACGATAAATACAATTAAGCCATACGACATCTGCCAAAAGGAGACTTAAAATCCGTTCTGATAATAATATATACTGCTTTGGTTTGCTTACCCAATGTGACAAGGGTTAAGAGAACGTATAGCGGCAGCAGCATGACCTGAGTTACCAGAAGAGTACGCCTACTCGGTCAGATGTTTCTCAAAAGAGCGCAAAGTAAACACATACACTATTCAGACTACTATAAATTTGTCTTATTATATTTTCAAGAATAGAAAATTGGCTTTGGATCAGCTGGAAAAGGTAAAACAAACATGGCTGGGTATGGTTGGGTCGTTGGGCGGCGAGGTTTCTCCAGGCCACACCTCCAAATACCTCGAGGGGCGGAGACAATGGGACCTGCGCACAATCTTCAATCAATGCGCATTCAAGCCACAAGCGCAATGGAGCAAATAAAGCGAAAGTCTAGCGTAAAAAATCTGTTAGAAGACAAAATAATTTAACTATTTAACATCAAATCAATACAGCACAATAATAGGCCTACGTACAATGTTTGGTTAAATCAAAAAGGAGACCTGCAAGCGATGGTAAAAGTCTAAATCAAATATCTTTTAACATCAGATTGACTTGTAAATTAATAAATGCCTTGCCCTTGGAGAATCAGAAGTCAGAGACGTAAAAACAAAAAAACAACAACATTTTATTTATACCATCATGTCCTGATTCTCATATTATCAAATACATCATACATTCACACATTCTTATAGGCACAGTATGGTGGTTTGTAAACATACTATGGCTGAGTTCTCACATTTAGTCGTATAAAATCCACCAGAAGCAATCACATTTCTCAAAGCCAGAGTAAAGTTAACAAATTCAGTCTTTGGTTGAGTGTTAGTTCCCTGTAGTTCCTCTATAGCTCTCTGTAGAGCTGAAAGGCAAAGGCGCCAGTCGTCCTGGCACTGTGACCTGTAGAGACAGTTGAAATGGTCATATAATAGACAGTAAAACTTATCTTTGCTGTGCACATGAAAAGAACATTTCTCAACTTTTACACCTTGGAATAAAATTTGTGACTGACCAATGGCATTGAGAGAATGTATTGTCTATTACAAGCTATAGTATGAATGTGAAGACATGTTTATAAAACATATTGCCTAAAACAACTATTAAAAATTCTGCATTCCACATTTTGTAATTTATTATCTATTATTATTTATATATTATCAGAACAAGAGACAAGCAAAAACAAGTATATACCAAATAAACCTGTACTCCAAATACCTTCATTTAGATGGATAGATAAATACTTTATTAATCCCCAGACCAGGGAAATTCATTTGTCCAGCAGCAAAAACAGAGACATAACATAAACATATTAAATGATATTAACCAAATAAACACTACTAAAAACAATAAGGCCGTTTTTTTAAGTCATTTGAATTCATGTAAATATTCTGCTTTTGCAGCGCTAGTCTGTTTCTAGTTCTGTAAATTAACAAAAATGTATCAATTTTACCAAGTCTATCTAATGAGTATAAATGGGTCATAAGACTGAGGCAGAAGAATGAAAAGTTTTTGACAAAATTGTGTTTTAAACTCACTGGCTCTACAGAGTAGTAGGGTCACTGGTTGACTTGTCTTTTAAAGCCTGCAAGAGAATAAACCTCACAATATAAAGTGTGTCACCCTTATAGTGTAATTGAAAGCACATTGATAATACTTACTTGGAAAATGACAGCTGGAGTCACTTCCTCAGAGGTATCAGCACTTTTTCTTTTATTTTTATATTTTTTCCAGCAGAAATGACCACCTAACCCCATGAATACAGCTCCAAAGGCACACAAAGCAACAATGAAATACCAGTGTAGTGGCTCTTCTTCTGCCAGACAAAATGCCAACATCTTAATTTGTGTCATCAGCCAAAGCAATCAAACTGTGAAGAAAGCATAGCCAAAACCTACCACTTTTAATTTCTATCTCCACGCGCAGGATCAAGTTGCCTTCCTTGTCAAAAAACTCATATGTACCAGCATCTTCAAAGGTTGCATCCTCAATAATAAGGTATTGGTTTGTTATGACAACTCTACCACCATTTTCTATCACTGTGTGTGTTTCAGCCCCCACTTGTGTGAATCTAACTTGACTTGGGACGACTAAAACAGGAAACTCTATATACACAATTTTGCTCTGGGCATAAGTATAGTTTTTTAGATGCTCTATGTGGAAAAAAGGCCAAAATGTTAGAAAAAAAACATCCAGCTACATAATTTGTCATTGGTTAAAAACCGCCTTACCTTCAACTACTATTTGCTCCCATTTAAGCAGTTGATGTTTGGACCCCCTAAACCTATAGTATCCACTGTCTTGCTGTGTCAGGTTCTTTATCTCGTATTCATTGTTGCTTATGCTGTGAGAGGGGTCAGTCCGATTCCAAAGCACTGTTGTCTGACCTGGGATAACTGAGCCAGTGTATTTAGAAAACTCTAAATATTCAGCTCCATCTGATATGATCCAAACAATTGAAGATCCATAGAACTTCTTCACCGGGCTACCACAATCTGTAAAAAATAAAATGGGAGCAACTCCACACAAGTATTCCTACAAATTTTAGACTAGGTTATCTCTCACTTTTAACAATGAATTTTACAGAGTCTCCTCCCTCTGTGGATAAAACTGCTTCATTGTCTTGTTCTGTTAAATCTGCCATTTCAATTCCTTCTTTTGAAACTTGGAAGCGTGGATCTAGTGACTGCAAAATATTGGCAGAATTTTCCTAAATTAAAGTTACATAAATTTGATGTATACCAGTTGTTGTGGGTCATAGCAATCAACAGTTTCCACATTCCACAAATTACATACCTGTCCAATGCTGACAACAATCTTTGAATCTCCCACTTTTGGAGTGTATGTAATCGTCTTATTGTAGAGAGGTGGTGTAAAATTTGCTGGCAAACTGTACTTGGACCCATAGCACACTTTCTCAGTGAGGATAGATGAACCTTTATTTGAACACAAAATCAGAATTCTTAAATCGATTAATATACATACTTAGCTATCTTAAGTCAGGCACATGGGAGAAGGCGTTTACAAGCACACCACAAATCTGATCATTATTCTGGATTTATCAGATTAGTTAGGCTTATGTCTGATATGAGTAATGTCATTTCTTTATGATTGTTCACACATGTGCAGGTTTTTGACAATGGAAATTATGCAGAAAGGCCAAACTAATGAGGTAAACACAAAACTAAAAGAGAAAATTCTTTGACAAGCTAATCAGATTTATGTCCATGTAAACACACAAAAATCACATCTAATTATTGTCTTATCTGATTACTCTAGTTAACTGATTTCTACTAGTTATTTGATGTACCCACTGTCTGTCTAGTAACCTACGATAGGCTGAATAATAAACCGTATTATAGAAATGATTTAAAAAAAAAAAAAAAAAAAAGCCCACATGGAGGCCTGACTGAAAACACGTGGAACTGCGCGTAACAAGATGTACTCACCAAACCTTACAATGGTTAAAAGAAGGCAGATCAGCAA
This sequence comes from Periophthalmus magnuspinnatus, assembly GCF_009829125.3. NCBI lineage: Eukaryota > Metazoa > Chordata > Actinopteri > Gobiiformes > Gobiidae > Periophthalmus > Periophthalmus magnuspinnatus. The sequence continues at coordinate 6,474,919 of NC_047135.1, read as the reverse complement.
CATGTCGCAATCATTTGTCGTGACCTAAAACGTTATTTTCATACTTCAATTTGAATACGTTGTTGTTGTTTTTTATGTTAAGCAGCTACGTGAATTATCCTTACCCACACGTGCAAGTCTGAAAGCCAAGCAAATCTATGGAAGGAAAAGAAGTTAGTCTCGCTGCTTCCAAACAAGACTGACCGACACCACACCTCACTAAAGTTGTAGCCTAATAAAGTAAGGGAATGTAGTCAATCATTGGCCGCAGGAAATCCCAATCCCAATAAACCACGGTATATGCCATAGTACTCTACGTATCGTCATGTTCTTTGAAGGTTGCTTGGATCAACCATAGACTAGAACCAAAAGCTACCGTCTAAAGTTATAGTAGCTTCCTGGAACTTCCTAGACATTACTTTCTTGATTGGCTCTCTCTTGTGGCCCCACAAAGTTGGGTTTCGAAGTGTCAAATGACAAAATTAAGTGTTGCCCATATTCCCAGATTTCAGATGACATCACAACAATCTATAGCCCCATAAAATTAAATACAGATGGAGGACAGGTAAAAATGGATATTGGTAAAATGCAGATGTGTGTTATAATGCAGTGAGTTCATTTGTGAATTTACTTTTTGGATATTTCATGGCAAAGTACAAAGTTATCAATGGGGGGGAAAGTGTCTCTTATGGGCTCGACACACGGGGAGCGACTAACGACAGCGTGCAGCGACACTCATCGCATAGGTTTTAAAATCGAACACACGGGCAGCGACAAACTGCAGCGACTAGCGGCAGCTTGTCACGTCGCGCTTTGTTCCAGAGCAGATCGCGAGCCTCCTACACGTCTGATTGGCTGTTTATTTGGAGGGAATTTTGAGGTTAATAGCGGTAGATGGGGAAAAAGACGCTAAAATGAAATCTCGTAAAGTTTTGCTTCATTTGACTAAAATATTACAATTGGTTGCACTCTACAAAAAAAAAAAAGCGATCCTGGGTCCACCCTATTCTGCAGCTAATTCTGTTTAATGTAAAACCCTTAAATAAATATATATTTTTAATGTTGAATCAGTCTTTAATACATTTGGTTATCAGCCTCCATAAATTTATCTGAATTAACAAATTTGCGCATGTTAACTTACCACTCACCAACGAGTTCCCAGGCAGCTGCTTTTTTGATATATCTCGGTAGTCTCTTTGAGATGTCAAAAAGAATTGGGAAATCCGACGCCGTGAGTATAATTTTCACTGGGATGCTGCTATTTAAAAAAAAAAAAACTTCAGATCAAGAGGGTGAAGCTCTTAAAACACTTGATGAAAACACCAGGCTTTTGGTTATTACCAGGCTGATAACTAGAAACTTTATAATGATCAGGTTTCGCTGCCTCTGTTAATTACTACTCTTTGTTATTTTGCTTAAGACTTTTTCAGAAGTCTTCTTGTCTTCTTGAAAGATAGGTCTACCTTTTTGCTGTTGTTGTTCATTGCCCAGGCTGTGGTATATCTCAATTTTATTCATCATAGAATGAAAAGCCTCAGTAAAACACATTGATAAAGAAAATGGTTAATGAACTTTTCTCTAGAAGCATCTAATTTAGTAAACAAGGAAATTTAAATGAGCAGCAATTAGTTTGAATTAAAAGGAAAAAAATGCGTCCAGTGTGCACAGATGTTGTATTGAATTTGCATTATTTTTTATGTTTTAATTCATAATTAATAAAATGTAATAAACAATATTTGACCAGTAAATTCAATTCATTGTATATTTACAAGAAAATAGACATAGTAGGCATGAGGAGAGGAGGGGGGGTGCATCATACATTTCCTTATTTTTTATATTCAGATATTCATTATAAATATGTAAATGTTGAACTTATTTTGTTCTAACTTATTTTTAATGTTATTGTCATAGCAGTCATACAAAGTACATGTATAGTATAACAGATCTTTGCCTTAACTCAATCTCCGATAATACAATAGAGAAATGTAACAATATCCATGACAGTGTGATAGGTCTATATAAAAACTATGTAAAAAGAAAACTGACTTAAAATACATTTAATTGTCAAGAAGTATCATATTGTTCTAGCAGAGGTAGATATTACAATAAAATTCCTCCTACTACTACTAAATTTTACCCCTTATGGCATTATATAATGACTTGTGTCCTGATGAGAGTAGTTTGCATGTGCCAAAAGACTGGACAGGAGCTGCTTTGTTGAATTCATAACTTTCATAGATCAAAAGTTGAGTTTATCTGAGGTATAAACATCTTGAATACACATGTCTGAGCTGAGTGGGGGAGCAGAGGGGAAGACCGATCCTTTCAGTTCAAACTTTGGTTCAGAGTCGGTGCTGGTCATAAACAAAGATGTGGGTCCTGTGTCTCCTGAAACTGTGGCCTGCGGTAAAATTGTACAATGAAGTTGTGCAATTAAATTAAGGATATTATTTTTGGGAATGTTTAATAAATAACAACTGGTGTTTAAACTGTTTGTCTCTGTGTTTTGCTGATTACCTGAGTAGATGGTGGTGGGTCCATGTTATTGTCAGCTGTATTATTAATCTACAGAGTAAAACATAGTGGGAAGAAAAAAATTTAACTGATAAAAACAAACAGTTTATGTGAAACTCACAGTTGCATCTGCAATAAAGTGTCTCGGCTCTCTGGGGAGGAGAGGGACTCCAGATGGAGCAGGTTGATTTGAATCCTTTAGAAAAAGTCCATCATTATGTAAAAGCTATTGGCATTTGGTTTGAATTTAAAATAAAAATACTTACATGGAAATGCACAGTAGGTGCTGCGGTCGCTGTAGAATCAGTGCTGTTTCTTTTACTTTTCTTACAGCAGCACTTTTTTATGCAACAACAACATATGAAAATAACAAGGACTATGACAGCAACAATTACAATATATGCCCAAGTTGGGACTGCTGCAGAAACACAAAGAGCACATTATTAGTAGTCAAATTTAGTAATTTACATTTGAAAAAGTCGTTTCTTACCTTCGGTTACATGTAACTGCATGTTCACTGGATTGTTTCCCTCAGTATCTATAAATTTGTATGTACCTGCGTCCTGACTTTTTACATCAAAAATACTAAAGTATGACTTTGTGACTTCCATTCTGGGATCCATGTATTCGCTTGTGACCTCCTTATTTACGGACAGCGAACTAAATAAAAAATGGGAAAATGAAAACTCAACAGGAAACTGCGTGTGGAAGTATTGTCCCTCCATGACTTCAAAATATTCATGACTCGCTGTAGGAACAAAAATATATGAAAAAATGTCAAAAACACCTCTGCCTTATTTTCTAAGGTAACACAGGTCTCACCTTCAACTTTTAATCTTTTCCATTTGACCAGTTCATTCTTAGACCCTCTAAATTTGTAGTAACCGCTGTCTTGCTGGTTAATACCATATATTTCAAAATAATTCCGATTTATTTTTCCTTTGGTAGGTGAGGAGTCAGTGCGATTCCAAATGATTACTGATTTTAGTGCAAAATCTAGAGGTATGACCTGAGCAAACTCCAAGTACTCAGCGGAAGAAGGGATCCTCAAAGAAAACACTTCTCCATATTTTTTTGATGCAGGGTCCTGACAATCTGAAAACAGTAAGAAAATACAAACACAAAATCCATATGGCATCAATGAATCTAAATACAGTATCATATATATATATATATATATATATATATATATATATATATATATATATATATATATATATATATATATATATATATAACATTTTTATTCTTTTTTAATTTCTTGTTAGTATTTTTTTTTTTTTTTTGTATCTATACATTGGTTTAATTTGTATTATTAATAGTAAACATGCGGTTGTAGTTCGGAGTCTTTATTTTAAATAAAATGTATTGTTCAGTATTAAAAATATGAATTGAGTTAAATGTTAATGAGAATGCATTTTTTTCCACTCACCCATAATTTTCAGTTGCACACTGTTGTGCTGGTCAAAGAAGACGATAGCGCCATCATCTTCTTCGGTCAGATCTTTCATTTTTATAGTATTCCAGAAAGAAACTTCAAACCGTGTATTTACTGACTAAATAGAAAATGAAAAAGTTATTTCTCACAGTTAATTAAATAAAAATAACTAAAGTTTCAGTGCCTACCTTTCCTTTGATAACAACAAGTGTCCTGTCATTTGTTGTCTTTGGCTTATAATATATGGAAGAAGTAGATTGCGGTGTGAATGTGTAAGTGCCACCATAGCACTCATGAAGAGAAGAATAAGATGAACCTAAACATCAATCAGTAAACAACATGAAACTGTCCGAATTTGCTCAAAACAATGTAAAGGATTACAGTATAGGTTAATATATACTGGCTAAAAATATTCTTAACACAGTTTATGGTCCTCGAGGGAATTTTGGCAGTTACAGTAAAAGTAGCCATGTTATTATTATAAATGATTAGTTGCATATTTTAGGCTCATCAATTTGAAATCTAAAGTAACCATTTAGAATGTAGCCTACTTAAGTAGTCGTCTATAGCCTACAGTTGTTGATAAATAGCATCGCGTTAATTAAAGTAAACATAAGCAGTTTACTATTTGTATGTACTTACAGGAATCCAGAAAGGCAAACACGAAAACTTGGAGCAACAACATAACGTTAAACTGTGCGTGTTTCATTTGGATTTGAAGCCTACTGGACTATTTTACATTCTTGCAAAAATCTTGTAAATCTGAACTTAGTAACTATCGTTTCTTAATTTTCGTTTCTTGAGATTATTTAGTTCATTCGACGTTTACATGGCTGAAAGCACGACTGAAAGTGAAGAGGAAAAAACAAGGTAGGGCCCCTCGGTGTGTAGAAAATGCGCCTGAAGGTCCCTCCTCCTGCTCTGCTGCTGGGTGGTTCCTTCAGATAGCTGCCGTGGTTTAGATACGGGGTTTTGGACATTTTTGAAATGTGCTTTATGAATAAAATGTATATTAAATGCAACTTGCTAATTACACAATAAGGATAGATTAATAATAATAATAATTAAAAACTCATGCATATTAACCCTCAGACTTCTCTCCTTTGTGTGTATTTGTGTGTGTTTCTTTCTTTCTTTCTTTCTTTCTTTCTTTCTTTTTCTTTTTTTTAAAGATAAATTTAAAAACTACGGCCATTTAAGCAACAATACTGCGCTTTTTTCGTACACATTTACGTGAATCGAAAGTACCAATTCGTTCAGCAACAAAATGGGGCTAGTGCGCATGCGCGGCGCAAAGGACGTTTATCCTTTTATTCCGACCTCACATAGATAAACAAACACATTTTAAAAGGGGGCATCTATTTTCACCAAGAATAGACGGGTGAGTTCATATCGGAAGCATGTTAAGAATGTCAGGCTGGGCTTTACCAACAGCTGAGTGCACTGTGCCGTGTGAAACAAGTGCACACGGCTCCAGCCAATGCTCCAGCCGTGCAGGGGGCATCATGTAACAGACACAGCGCTGATAGTTATAATGGCGCTATAATGTTTATCCACATCTGCTTTTGAGCTTCAGTTGTGTAGCTTACTGAGGACGAGAGGAATGACAATGACGTGCAATGCTTACTTTGTTTATAGGTGAAATGTATCCCCAAAGCAAGATGTCTCCCTGCATCCTGCTAACTGTCCTTGGTCTTCCCTTTGCCACTTGTAAGTTCACCTGTTATACTTAAATGTTTGCAAATTGTGGGAATTAACCGTGAATATAATATGGCATTATTTTGTGTTTCTCGCAGGTTTACACTTTTTGGGTAAGTGAAAGACACATTTTTTATAATTTTAGTGTTTTCTTTAATGATTTGATGTGATTGTAAACAGGTGACAGAGAAGAGGTACAAACGATATGCGCTGGCAAGGAATTTAGACTTCCTGTTTATTCCACATCAAGAATTGTAACATTTACTCCAGATCAACCAGGGCCTAGACGTGTGATTTTGGAGAAAACTACAGTAAGTGACAGTCAGATAAAAGAGGCATAACTTCATTAAGACTATCACAAACTTCTGTGCAATTACAGGTAAAGGACCCAAGATTTGAGTGGACTAAAGATAAGATGCTAGTCCTAAAAGAGGTGACTCATCAAGATCAAGGACTTTATTCAATCAAACTGTTCTCTGAATTTACCTATGAGACAGTACGCTTAACTGTTTCAGGTACAAAAAATAATTCTTTAATAAGCACTCAACCTAATGTAATGAATAGTCATGTACTAATTTTTTTCTTCATAGAGTGCATCAAGTCCTACAGGAAAAACTATGGTGAAAACTTTGAGCACAGTATCCCCGAAAATAGCTTTTTGTTGGAGTTTTCTCCCAAGGGGGCTCCTCTTGAGGCCATGCCAGTTGTGCTGTGGAACCGGACAAGTTACAATGCCAGTGGTGTAGGCCGTGGTCGCATTGTGAGAGGTGGGAAAGTGTGGATGGCTGATAAAGTGACACAGGCTGACCAAGGAAACTACACAGTGAGAGATGCTCAAGGGAAAGTCTTGATGCGGAGTACTCTTGCTGTGCATGGTAAGTACAATGTAATAAATAACTAAAACTGACTCTTGTCCTCCATTTTGGCATAGTCACTTTGTAGGACATGGAAACCTATAGTGAAAGGCTCTAACAAAACGCTTGGTTGGTTGGTGGTTGTGTTCCATTGAACTCCCGCTTGTTGTGAACTGTCTAGAGTGTGTGTTTGGGGAAAAACACATGCTTTAAACCCTAAACTGTAGTAGTGGGTATTATTTTTTTTGAATATTCCACATAGCGTTAGCCTCATAGCAAAATTGCAAAAGTTGTTTTTCAAGTTTTTGGGGAAAATGCAAAAATGAACTGCCCTAAAGTCAATTTAACAAATAAATAAATACATTAATTAATTCATAAATAAAGACTTAAACTTATTGGTGCGTATACGCTATGAGGCCAACGATAAATACAGTGTTTACTATTGGTGGTATTACGGCAAAATACTGGTTGTATAACTACACCCAGCTAAAACACTATTTAAAAAATCAAACTAAAAGCTTACCTAATACTGTGATTTATTGCAAAATTGATTTACTGAAATTGTATTCTTCTTTTTCCAATCCATCCTGTTACTTGTCATCCATGCCACCATTACTTTTTCCTCTCCTTTTACTCCTTTTTCAAACTTTATTAATTTTGTAGGCCATTTCTTCAATGTCACCCGCTTCACCAAAGAGTCTTTAAATCTACCCCTCTTTCTCCCTGTGCCTCATGCCCATCTCATCTTTACCCCCGCTCGATACCCTGATGAATCTTCACTGGGGCCATTTGACCCAAAGCCCCCTCGAGGTCCAGTCCAACTGGTTCGCGAGGGCCAGATCACGGACCATGACATGCGATACAGAGGCCTTATCTCACTGGGACGTAATGGGAGCAAAGACGAGGTGGTCATTGTAAGGCTGACCTCTAGACACGATGGCACTTATGAAATCAAAGATAAAGATGGCAACTTGGTCTCAACCACATGGTTACAGGTCATTGGTAAGTCACACTCACGGGTCCCTATTGCTAATGAATATTAATAAGCTAGTAAATGTGTCCATACATCAGTGGTGGAAGAAGTGCTCAATATTGTTACTTAAGTAAAAGTATAGATATTGGAGCAAAAAAACTCTCAAATGTAGTAAAGTAAAAGTAAAAAGTATCTACTTAAAAATGTACTCAAATAAAGTACAGATACCTGAAATGTGTACTAAAGTCATGCATGTCTACTCAAAACAGAATAAGATGTAGCATTATTCTTAAATTATTCTTATTTCTTATCACAAATACTTTTTGTAGTGAATTAAAAAAAAAAAATTAAGTTCCTAAAACAAGGATTAGGCTTATATTAGCAGAATACACAGGAATTAATTTGGCTGTTCCACAACACTCCAAATACTGTAGAAATGGGATGAATATCATTGTTATTAAAAACATGTTATTACTTTGCCTGTACTGCTAAACTATTCTTTTGAATCAGCTGCATGCCCAATATTTAAGTTATGTTTCAAATGACAAATTAATCTGAAATTATGTCTTCTGACTGGACCAAAGGACTTTTTTGCCTTTCATTAAGTCTGATATTGTGATGTTATTTCTTTGCAGAAAAGGGAGGAAGATGGCGAGCAATTTTCAAATCTATCAGTGTACCTTCAGGGATGTTTGTGTCTCTGGCTGGTTTTATCCTTTTTATGAAGCGCTACCCCTACTGCAGTCTTTCACAGATTATAACTGGGCTGAGAACCAATCATAATCCACCTGTCAACCCACCAAGAGTCAACATACAGGTGAAGAAAAAAAAACAACAGATTACTAAATTAAAAAACGCTACTTTTGATCAGGCCTTTATATGAATTATTAACAAATATTTGCATCTTCTGTTTATTAGGACTACAATCATGCAAGCCCCGGGCCCACTGGATATTACAGTTACTCACAAGAACCATCAACGCCAAGAAAATGGACTCCACGTGCCACTCCAGTCCATTCAGTAACTAAGAAGATTTTTTTAGTTAACTATCGTGTGTATCTATTATACCTTATTCAGTTTAATTTATATAGCTGACCAAAGTGCGTTGCATAAAAAGTTAACAAAAAGAAATACACAAATAATACGACACATAGGAAAAGAACAATAAAACACCAAGCTGTCCTGTTTAACCAGGAAGAAGAGGTGAGTTTTCTGTATAGTCTTAAACTACGTTAAAGGCTAAGAGGATCTGACAGGCAGAGGCAGGCTGTTGTAAAGTCTGGGTCTGCCAGAAAAAGGCTCTGTCACCTCTGGTCCTGAGCCTGGTTTTGGGCACAGCCAGTGTGCAGACATTTAAACACAATCAATTAGTCAGCAGAAGGGCTGCAGAGTTCTGGACATTCCGTAAGTGCTGCAGGGAGCCCTGGTCCAGCCCTACATACAAAGGATTATAATAATAATAATCAGAATCCCCCAGTTTCCTCACTATATAAGATTCCTTACTATATAAGTGGACATAGGACCAATCACACTGTCATGCTGAAGCAGTGGGTTAGTTTGGCTAAACACCACAATTATGATGATGATGATTATTATTATTATTATTATTATTATTATTATTATTATTAGTAGTAGTAGTAGTGGTAGTAGTAGTAGTAGTGTATTATCTTATTTTATCTGTGTTTTAGGGCTACAGTCAGGTAGGAACCCCGCCTCAATCGTATCAATCTCCAATGCGGACTAGGAATGAGGAAAACCAAAGACTGACACCAGGGAGGTCTCCAGCTCATAATTCTGCTACACAGGTAAATCAGTTAGAGGGACACCTTTTAATCTTGTAATCTACGACTTCTTTCAACTTTTATTCACAAACTGCCACTTGACTTTTATAAAAGTGCAACAGATATAATCCTCCTGGAATGAATAGATTTGAATAGTGTAAAAAAAATAAAAATAAAATTACAAGTTACATGTTTGATTTGTTTAAACTGGAGATCTTTTCAGTAAAAGTCTATTTTTATTTCACACCTTATTGCTTTCAGGCCTTTATTTTTATGTTATCACAGTTTAGTTTTTTGAGAGAAATTACTAGCTTGTGAATTTTGTTCACTGGCAATAGAATTAATTCTGATTGATTCTTTTGCCTCATTTGAAGCTTACTGAAGAGGAGCAGAGGATTTCGTTTTCAATGCCTGGTGCTTCAGACTGCCTGCACGTTTCTGAAGAGTGTGTTCAATTTCAGATCAAGAAAAATAAAGAGAAGTTAGACAACTCACAAGATTACTTTTCCACACTGCCCCTCGACACTGACACATCTGAATCCTGCAGTGTCTACACATCAGATAAATTGAATTTTAGCTGAAAAGGGATTGAGGAATTATGGAGGAAATAATTAATAAAAGTCTTAACTGTGCCTTTTGTATATTTACATCTAATTTCCATGAACTGCCGTTAAAAGCTGCATGTTAAACTTTTATGAAATTTGTAACAATCCTTTTGCACGTGTAGAGAAATCACTGTCCTATATTACACTGGTCACTGATGCTGCAGAATTGCTCCAACTTCCTTCAGGAACCTACCTCCACACCCTCAGGACCAATGTTAGAACTGTACATTTGTGTTTATGCCTGCCATGTAAATATCTTAATTATAAAGACACATCTGACAGTTTATAGTCAGTTTGATCCCCCATCATCGTACACTGTACGTCAGTTGGCTAAAATGACTGCTTAGTGCAACGGAAAACTGTTACATAAGTTAACAAAAGACTAATATATCATTGTAAATTAATTGCTTGTTATCGATGTACAGAAGAATAACAATGAATCTAGTTGAACTTTATGCCCAATGTCATTGTGTTGTAATATATACTGGAAAATGTAAAATTAATATATAGTGTAATTAAAAAATATATTTAACCTCTCTACAGCACTCTCCAGTTTTTGGTATGCCCACTCTACACTCTACTCTAATTTGTATCACTCCAGTCCAAAACCATCTCAGTCTGACTTTTCCAACGTTTCTAAAAAATATCTAACTTTATGAGCCTATGTTCTTCTAATTAAGTGTGTCTTAATGATGATTAATAAAGAAATACATGCTCTAGTTTAATTTCCAAATATAATTGTTCATTCAGTTTTTATTTATTTATTTATTTATTTTTGTGAATGAGATGTATTGGATAAAAACATTGACATTTTGCTGTCTTTAGGAGGCAGTACAGCGTTAGCGTTTATGCCAAGTTTCATAAACAGTAGAGGAAGTCGTACCCCGGATGTAGCGGCGGAATGAAAGGACAGCGTGAGCGTGCTACACATTTCAACAAAACATAACTGTGTATAGTAAACGCATCAACAACAAAGTACTGAACACAAATATACATTTCAAAGGGGATTTTAGGACCAAGTGGAAAAATGTCCCTAGTTTGCGCAAGTAAGTATGCTTTCTTTCATTTTCATCACTACATACGCAGCTAAGCGGCAATCTTGGTTGCTAATGCTAAGCAAAAGGCCATGCATTGCCGCGTTAAAGTTTGTTTGGTCGTGGCTCGTACTATTGATTGCCTATTGATACTTGATGTAATAATTACGACGTAATTGCATGTATTTCAGTTTCTAATGAGGTCCCGGAGCACCCTTGTGTTTCTCCGGTGTCTAACCAAGTATTTGAGCGGCGGCTCATTGAGAAGTATATAGCAGAAAATGGGACGGACCCAATGAATGGCCAACCTCTGTCTGAAGAGCAGCTAGTTGACATTAAAGGTACGTTTACGCCTTGTGAGCTATCGCCCTTGTGCTTATTATTAATGTATTGTAACACTGACGCTTCACGCTTTCTTAACAGTTTTTGTGTAAATCTTTGCCAATTCTGTACAAATCAAAAAATAAAACGTACTCTCTTATCTTAGTGTCCCATCCCATAAGACCCAAAGCACCATCAGCAACAAGTATCCCTGCTATTCTAAAGTCACTTCAGGATGAGTGGGTGAGTGCTTTTCCCATTTCAATGAAATTCTTGCATACTTTTTGCTTTATTTTGTAAGAAACTCTTATAAAGATGTTGTCTCTTTAACATATACACCAAATGGCACTAATGTGTTTATATTTTAAATAGCTTTTGCATTGAAACTAATAAAATACTTACATAATTTCTTTGTTGAGGGACAAACATAGGTTTGATTGTTGTCATATTGCTATGATTTAACTTTTTTTCTTTTGTTACAGGATGCTGTTATGCTTCATAGTTTTACCCTACGTCAGCAGTTGCAGACAACCCGTCAAGAACTCTCCCACGCTCTTTACCAACACGATGCAGCCTGCAGAGTCATTGCACGTCTTACCAAAGAGGTCACTGCGGCAAGAGAAGGTATTTCTATTAAGTCATATAAATGTATGACTTTGATTGATGTGTATGTTACTAACGATTATACTTTACAGCTCTTGCCACTCTCAAACCTCAGGCTGGACTGGTTGCCCCTCAGGCTGTTCCTACTTCACAACCTGCTGCTGCAGTAAGTTATTATTCGTTAGCATTACAACTTTGTTAACATTTTTAAATATTGTATTAAACTTTATGTCTGTTTAACAGGGAGCTGGTGGAGAACCTATGGACATAAGTGAACAAGTGGGAATGACTCCGGAGATTATTCAGAAGGTGAATTGTATCATTCTTGCACTAAAATATATTTAATAGTTGTTTTTTTTTAACACATGCATTTATTTTTTTCTTTTTACAGCTCCAAGACAAGGCTGCAATCCTCACAACAGAGCGAAAAAAGGTTTCTAGTTTGTTTTATTATCTAAAATTTAATAATTTTCTATGATATTTATTTTTATTCATTGCGATATTCCAGAGAGGAAAGACTGTGCCAGAAGAACTGGTTAGGGCCGAGGATCTAGGCAAATATCGCCAAGTGGCCTCTCATGCTGTAAATATTCTTTCAATTTATTTTACCCAAGACTAAACTTGCACTTGTTCTTGTAGAATTTAATTTATGGATCAATATTTTCTTCAGGGTCTTCATAGTGCTAGTGTACCTGGTATTCTGGCTCTTGATCTGTGTCCCTCTGACACCAGCAAAGTGCTCACAGGTGTGTTGAGTTTCCACTTTTTTACTGGCCACTTAGTATAATGTGATTTTATGCCTCATGCCTCATGCCTCATGCCTTCATGTTTAGGTGGAGCCGATAAGAATGTGGTAGTGTTTGATAAGAATGAAGAGCAAATTGTAGCCACTCTAAAAGGTCACACCAAGAAGGTCACATCTGTCATCTACCATCCCTCCCAGGTAACACGTGATCTGATCTGTACTGATGTCCATTTGAAAATGCTACTGAGCTTCAGTATTTATTCTCTCCTTTTCCCTTTCCAACAGTCTGTGGTGTTCTCTGCATCTCCAGACACCACCATCCGTGTGTGGTCCGTTACTGGTGGGAACTGCGTCCAGGTGGTGCGGGCTCATGAGGCTGGAGTCACTGGGCTCTCGCTGCATGCCACTGGGGACTACCTGCTCAGTTCCTCCGAGGATCAGGTTGAGAATATAATTTGCAAATCTTATTTTAATGCATATGAAATCTTAATCTCATTTTAAATCTTTTGTTTTTTCAGTATTGGGCCTTCTCTGATGTTCAGACTGGTAGAGTGCTCACCAAAGTCACAGATGAAAGTGCTGGATGTGGTCAGTGATGCTTATGTCCACGTTTGTTAAATACACTGAAAAACAAAACTAAATTGTATGTAAAATGTGAATCTCTTTCCTGTTTCTTCACAGCTCTCACTTGTGCTCAGTTCCATCCTGATGGACTCATTTTTGGCACTGGAACAGCTGACTCTCAAATTAAGATCTGGGATCTGAAGGAGCGCACCAATGTGGCCAACTTCCCAGGTCACTCTGGACCTGTCACATCGATTGCTTTCTCTGAAAATGGATACTACCTTGCCACAGGTAGGCACAGTTTTGGCACTTAAAAATGGAAAAAAGATTTTAAAAAATCTAATTGGAGCAATGTCGGATTTAGGGGCTCAGGATAGCTCTTTAAAACTGTGGGATCTAAGGAAACTGAAGAATTTCAAAACCATCACATTGGACAATAACTATGAGGTAATATGTTACAATTATTAGAATCATGACATTCAAACTTGTCCATTGTCTAAATGGATTTAATAGCCTTTTCATGTAAATAATTGTATTGTAAAATTGTCTAACCAGGTGAAGTCCTTGGTGTTCGACCAGAGTGGAACTTACCTGGCTGTTGGAGGATCTGACATCAGAGTGTACATTTGCAAACAGTGGTCTGAGGTTCTCAATTTTACCGGTGAGAAATCACTATTTTATTGTTTTATTTTTACAGTCTACAGGGATTTGTCTAAACGTTTCAACTGTTTTGTAGAGCACTCTGGGCTGGTGACTGGAGTTGCTTTTGGAGAGAACGCTCGTTTCCTCACTTCTTCTGGAATGGACAGAAGTCTCAAGTTTTACAGCATGTAAATGACGACATGAGGACAGAGCAGAGGTCATGCTTGTGTTGAGGCGGTGGACGTAGTGATCTTATTTTTAGAAAACCAGGAATTGTCACAGCTTTTTTTGCTTTAGTGTATTAGAACAAATGCTCAGTAATGACATTTTGAGGCCCATTCTTTTTGAGATTAAAATGGCATGTTTGTTGACTCCCACAAACCAAATTATGTCTGTACTAAAGCCAGTTACAGAATCTGTAAAACTTTGTGATTTCTGATGTTTTGATTTACTGTGGTCTTCTGTTATGATACTTATACCTTATAATACCTGGGCAAACTGAACTTGTTAATGACTGGGGCATCTGTGTGAAAACAGGTTTAGTAAATCAGCTTCATATCTGTTCAGCATAAATAAAATACATCTGTAGTGATGTACTGACAGGCATCCAGTAAAAGTCCTCCATGTTGCAATTCTTAAATTTTCTGTGTTGTATTTTCATTTCCTTTTTTTTAAAGTGTGTTTCAGTTTATTCCATGTGTATATTTTTCATTAATTGATATTTTACCTGTCACTTGCCCTTTTACAAGAAAATAAAATATCTTTTGTAATGCATGTATCTCAAATTCTGCTTTATAAGCTATCTATGGGTTCATTTTATTTATTTTTTTGGGGTCAACTCACCACATTGTGAAAGTCTCAAACTGGTAATGAAAGACTCATAATTATCAGTCACAGATGGGACAGATAATAATTGAACTAATCTGAAACCCATGCATTATATGGGCTCAGGCGTTTAGATGTTTACAATGAAACAGCGACACCTACAGACTAAAGTAAAAACGATCACGTGAGGCCGCAGTAACGTGACTGTCTCAAACGGGAAGTCTCTCAACTTCAGTTCCACTGCTTTTGTCCCGTTCAGCGGCTATTCCTTTTTCCACCGAGACCGGGACTGTACAGCAGATATAGGAGGACGTAACACAGCATCAAGACAAGAGGCAAAGGTAATTCTGTTTTTATAGTATCGTAATTTCAGTGTTGATGCTGTTGCTATCAAAACAAGCTGAGATTTCTGTTACAGCTGAGCCACAGTTAAGGCTTTAAATGCATTATAGAACTGTTCTGATTTGTGATGGAAATATTTACAAAACTACGCTTTGTTTTTTTTTTAAATACTTTTCAATTTTGCGTGTTAAATATGCAATAATCTGTCTGGATTATCAACACATGTACAGTTGGGCTTCTTTGTAAACAAAAACGAAACTATGTAGCAACTAATTATTGAGTAAAGTAGGCTAATCTGCTTGATAAATAGAAGTTTAGTTAAAAACCTCTGTATCCTGCTATTGACAAAAGTAACCCATAATGTAAATAAATAAATCACTATTTTAATTGGCCCTGATTTTATTCAATGTTGTGTGAGTGCCTTGGATAATTTAGTGAGTTTGACCTTGGTAAATTGCCCCCACGTTTACAGTTATTTTACAAAAGATCTCATGATGCTGAGTGTTGTCAAATAGGAAATCCCACCTGGAAATTCTCACTTCTCCTTCTTACACCCTGTAGCTTCATATAAACCTTGGTCTGCACTTCTCTGCATTGTTTTCCAAATCTTTGTAAACCTTTTATCAATTGTGTTGTTTTTTTTAATTGTTTTGTTTCTGTTGACAGTTATGGGCTCCATGTTTCGCAGTGAGGAGGTCTGCCTTGTGCAGCTTTTCCTTCAGTCCGGTTCGGCTTATAACTGTGTCAGTGAGCTTGGCGAGCTGGGCCTTGTGGAATTCAGAGATGTGAGTATTGTAATATATACCCAAATTCTAATCAATACTGGAAAAAAAATTCCATAAATAGGACAAAGTTGGACCTTTCCTGAAAAAGCTTTATAATTTCTTCACCTATCAAAACTAGTTTAGGTCCACATGTAGAGAAGTTAAGAAGTTAAGAGACATATAAAGTAGCCTTATTTACTACTTCACTACATGCATTGCAGTCTGATTTTGTCTCCATTTAGCAATACTATTATAGTTTTTGTTTTATCCTTTACTCTGTTGTTGGCATTATAGTGCAAGTAGTAAGCTACAGCTCTGTATTTAAATGTTTTACAAGTCAGCTGAAGTCAAAGGGCACTGAGAGTGGAGACGTTTGGTGCTTAAGATTCCACACCAGTAATCATCATGACTAAATCTATTGACTTTTCCTAATGTGTAGTTTGGTTATGAGTGGTATTTAAATTTTGCTTGTAAGACT
Source organism: Periophthalmus magnuspinnatus (assembly GCF_009829125.3). Taxonomy (NCBI): domain Eukaryota; kingdom Metazoa; phylum Chordata; class Actinopteri; order Gobiiformes; family Gobiidae; genus Periophthalmus; species Periophthalmus magnuspinnatus. The sequence continues at coordinate 6,458,759 of NC_047135.1, read as the reverse complement.
ACTAAATATTGTTTTGCACATTTGTCATATCTTTATTCTATTATAGGTATTAACTTGTCATTATCACAAATATAATATACACATGCATTGTTCACATTCCCTGCAGAGAAAATATACTGGGACTGTTTGTAGTTCTATAATGAGTTTTGAATGACTTGAGATGGGCTGGTGGTGGTCATTAAAGTGTCACAAGACACAATGAATTTACTTTGACTGACATTTTTCCTTTTTTTCTCTTATGTTCCAGTTAAATCCCAACGTGAACGCTTTTCAGAGGAAATTCATCGGTGAGATTCGAAGATGCGAGGAGTTGCAGAAGACTTTCAGTGAGTATCTCTCTCTCTCTCTCAAAATAGATTAAAAAAAAAATAATTGTAGTGTATTTTTCTGTACTTTACTAATTGCCCTTTAGCTTTCATTGAACAAGAAATCAGTCGTTCGCGGTTACCTCCCTTCAGTGGCCCTCTCCCTCCCCCGTGTCCAATGCCTCCAGCGCCACAGCCCCGTGAACTCATTACTATAGAGGAGGAGAGTGAGAGACTGGCTCGGGAGCTCAGAGAGGTACGTTTAGGCAAAAAAACGCTGCAATTTTTAAAATGTTTTTGTTGATCACAAATACCTAAATATCTGCATTTCTTTTAGGTATCCAGGAACAGGGACAGTTTGCAGGCCCAGCTTACTCAGCTTTGTCAATACAAAGGAGTCCTGACCAAAACCCATTCAATTACAGCATCTCAGGTGAAAAAGGTTTAACATTTAACAATTCCATCCCCATTTAACATCAGAAACCTTTTTTGTGAGAGTGTGTGGAGAGGGGGTATTTTTTATTAATAATGTGTTTAATACCCTTCTGCCTGTTATGCAGGTCTGCATAACAGACTATGATTTTAAATCTAGTTCAGTCCATTTATTTGAGCAACATGCAAGTTTCATTACATTATGATGCAATTAACACTTTGCATTATGCTACGGGTGTTCTGCTTGTATGCTTATGGCGGAATGTTCAGCCTGGATGACTGAGATTACACAGACATCAAGAAAAAACACAAAATGGATTTAAACAATACAATGGGGAATGTTGATGACATCAGCTGCAAAGGATCAATAGTGTATTTGTGCTCTAAAGGAGTTGGAAGAAATGTAAAGTAATAAACTCCTACCCCTCATTCTATTTTAGATGTTGACAATGTTACCACTTAGTAAATCCAACATTTACCTCTTGCAGCAGTAGGTTTTCTATTGAATCAGACCTCTCTTACCACACTCATACCTGTTGCTGGTTCTCTGTTCCCTCCATAGACCTCTTTTATACTATTAATTGCAGTTAGAGCAAGTGTGAAAGCACTCTATCACTATGTTAAAATTGGGACTAAACCCGTAACTAAACCAGACCAGGACTAGAATGAGACAAAACCAGTATGAAACAAGGACTAGTGTTAAAGCTCCATTATTCATTTATCATTTTGCAGGCACCTCCGCCACCACAGATAATCGAAAACCAAGGCATTTTTGATAACCGCCAAGATGTCCGCTTAAGGTACAATTCATTTTCCCTTTGTCTTTTAATGTTTTTGATTTACTTAAATTAAAAACACCCCTGCCTCAGTTTTGTAGCTGGAGTGGTCCACCCCTGGAAGGTGCCCTCCTTTGAGCGGCTGCTGTGGCGTGCCTGCAGAGGGTTCATCATCGTGGACTTCAAGGAAATGGATGATCGTCTTGAGCAACCAGACACGGTGAGATACTGACAAATTATGTTAAATTGAAACATACTTTTTAGGGAATACTACATACTTACCTTTTTTCATTTACAGAGGGAAAGTGTTCAATGGACTGTGTTTCTGATTTCATACTGGGGAGATCAGATTGGACAAAAAGTCAAGAAAATATGTGACTGGTGCGTAACAAATTATATATTTACAATCATACTTATTTGGGAGGCACCACTACAAATCACTGTCTTCCTGTTTTGTGGTAATTTATACAGATTATTGTAAATAATTAAATAAGGAATTGATAGACTGGTGACTTAGTATCTTTTCCTTTATATACTTTTAAATATACATTAAAACTGTGACGGACAAGAAACTGAGGCTTTAAATAATAATAATTGTGGCCTTAGTTTACAGTTGAGATTAGACCCTACACTGAAAACCACAAAAAAACATTACAACACACTTTTCACATCTAACAGCACTAATGCCTGCTAAAATAAAACAAATTATTTTATAACTGTTTCAAATTTCTGTTACAGTTTCCGCACACAGACTTTTGCGTATCCAGAGAGCACAACTGAAAGGGAAGAAATCCTCCAGGGACTTCGAGGCAGAATTGAAGACATACATTCCGTAAGTAGCATCTCATCCTATTCATGGGTTTTAGCTTTCTGTTATATGGAACAGTTTGAGGTATTTTTCCAATTTGAAAGTTATAATATATATATATTTTTAATTGTCAATTGCTATGGCAACAGTTCTAACTTTTCATGGAGCTCAGTATAGAACACCAAAAGGCAACCGTATGTGGCAAGATATGCCAAATGTCCATAGAGATACATTAGCAAAAACAATATCAAAAAACTAAAACAAAAGCCATGGAACAACCCGATAAGCTGCTGGGTTCCTACTGGTAAATGCATTTATCATACTGTAGTGTTAGAATAGTTTAGTATTTCACATCTTAAAATCTCCATTGGTTAACATTAGACTAACTGAAAATTCTATGCTGCATGACGACAGAATCCCGAGCTCTATAACTTCTTGATTTGATTTTGACCTAAGCTAAAACTGTAAACTCTCCTCCCCCCTTGTGCAGGTGCTGGGGCAGACTGAAACCTTCATGCAGCAGTTGATAATGCGGGCTGTGGCTGTTCTGCCCCAGTGGAAAGTGAAGGTGCAGAAGTGTAAAGCGGTCCAGGCTGTGCTAAACCTATGTAGTCCCTCAGTCACCGACAAGTGTCTGATCGCAGAGGCTTGGTGTCCCGTCACCAAACTACCTGAACTTCAGAGTGCGCTTAGAGAAGGAGGGGTAAGAGAAGATTCACACTTAATAATAATAATAATAATAATAATAATAATAATAATAATAATAATAATAATAATTGTATAGTAGAAATCAGGTCAATAAATTGAGATCTAAGATGTTAGTAACTAATGTATATGTATTATTTATATTTATAGATTAATAGTTATGCTTTACTAGGAATTAATTCCTAACTACACTATGCTATAAGCTGTTATAGGTTATTTTTTACTCATCCAGTTATGAAAATGTACTTTGACTTATTAAGGCAGTTAGGGTTTTAATATATGCTATTCTGATTTTATATTGCAGTTTTGTTTAGCTATAAGCCACACTCAAATCTGAATTATTTTGAATCTATTACTGAATTAAATACAGGTAGACATCTAAATACTTCTTTTTTCAGAGGAAAAGTGGCAGCGGTGTTGACTCGTTCTACAATCGCCTGCCCTCCACCACCTCTCCACCTACATTGTTTCCCCTGAACTCCTTCACTACCGGCTTTCAGAACATTGTGGATGCCTACGGAGTGGCAAGTTACCGTGAAGTTAATCCAGGCATGCCCCAATCCAACTCATTGTGAAAATCAAAACTTAGAATTGTCCCAGTTCACTTGTTTTGCTCTCTGTGTTTGCAGCTGTTTACACCATTATCACTTTTCCCTTCCTGTTTGCGGTAATGTTTGGTGATGTTGGCCATGGTTTACTCATGGCGCTAGCAGCATTGTGGATGGTACTTGAACAAAATGACCCCAAACTAAAGAACAACAACAATGAAGTAAGCAAACAACACAATACACTTTTGTAAAATTAACTAGTTCACAAAACAGTTGCTACCCCTGTTTTGTTAGATTTGGAGAATGATGTTTGGAGGGAGATACCTGATTCTGCTCATGGGACTGTTTTCCATTTATACTGGTGCCATTTACAACGAGTGCTTTAGTAAAGGTCTTAGCACGTTCACTTCAGCATGGCATGTCACCCCAATGTTTGACAAGAATATATGGAAGTAAGTTTCTAACCTAATTAGAATTTTTATCCAAGTCACCATGTTTATGTATTTTACATATTATATTTTTCTTTCAGCTCATCAGTTCTTGCAGGAAGCCAATATTTGTCTATGGATCCCAATGTGACTGGGGTTTTCAAAAGCCCCTATCCATTTGGCATTGACCCTGTATGGCTCTATAAAATCATTTTTCTTTCTACATATACATTATGTACTGGTTAAATAACTATGACTTCTTTGTTTTTAGATTTGGGGTTTAGCCAACAATAAGTTAACTTTCCTCAACTCATACAAGATGAAGATGTCAGTCATCATTGGCGTCATTCACATGACGTTTGGAGTTTGCTTGTCATTTTTCAACTATATGTAAATATTTTTCACCAATTTCTAAACCGCTTGCCTCATGCATACTGGTAAATTTTCTATTGTTTTATGTTTTTCTACAGACACTTTGGTCAGATAAGCAACGTGTTTCTTGTACTGATTCCCGAGCTCTTCTTTATGCTGTGTCTTTTTGGATACCTGGTTTTCATGATTGTCTTCAAGTGGATTGCTTACACTCCTGACCAGTCTAGATTTGCCCCCAGTATACTCATCCACTTTATTGACATGTTCCTCTTTACAGAAAATGAAGGCAACCCTCCGCTCTATAAAGGACAGGTATGACTGCTTTTGTAATCACACTAAATTGTTACATCTTCAACTCTTTAACGTGCCTTTTTCTTTAGTCAGTTGTGCAAACAATCTTGGTGGTGTTGGCACTATGCTCTGTCCCAGTACTTCTGCTTGGAAAACCCACCTATGAATATCTCAAATTCAAAAGAAGTCGAAACCGTCATGTAGTGAGTTTGTTCAACCTTTTTATATTCATTCCACCATTTGAACATTTTGTAAAGAGCATTTTTCATATTAGGAGGAGGACAGACGGCCACTTGTCAGTGATGATGGGTCAATCAACACCCGAACAGGGGATGTAGAAGGAGTAGCCACTGAACCAGAGGTAAAGCATTTTCTTATGCCTTTTGTAAAAACTCACAAACTGTATTTGTTGTGGTAATTTGTTTTTTCTGTCCGCAGGGGTTTGATGCTGCAGATGTGTACATGCACCAAGCCATTCACACCATAGAGTACTGTTTGGGCTGCATCTCCAATACTGCATCCTACCTCCGACTATGGGCTCTCAGTTTGGCTCATGCACGTTAGTAACACTTTACGACCTAGACATCCTCATTTTCTCATGATGCGTAGTTTCCACCACAAACTTCCTCTCCAAAATCCATATACATCCTTGCAGTGTTTTTTTAGTTGGCAAGTCATATGCACCTGACTAATGATGGCTCTTCTTCATTCACAGAGCTATCGGAGGTTTTATGGGAAATGGTGATGCGATTGGCCTTGAAGTGGCAAGGCTATATAGGAGCTGCTGTACTAGTTGTAATTTTTGCCTTCTTTGCTGTGCTAACAGTCTCAATCTTGTTGATTATGGAGGGACTATCTGCATTTCTGCATGCACTCCGTCTACACTGGTAAAATTATGTATACATCACGCTATATATACACAATCCATCATTTGAGTTACTTGGTATTGTACCTTTAAACATTTTCTGTCTTGCAGGGTTGAATTTCAAAACAAGTTCTACAGTGGTACTGGCTACAAGCTCACACCTTTCTCTTTTTCTTCATTCATAAATGCAACAGCTATTTAGATGGTCTGGGACTGCAGAGATCAAGAAAAATATCAAGAAACAGTAACACTGTACTTTCCCTGTGTTAGTTTGACTGTTATCTTTATCAAATGAAAACTTTGCATATGGGAAGAACGTCAATTATTTTTTTCCTATCCCAAACCTCCCTGTCAGTATTCTCATTACAAATTTAATTTTCTAACTTTTAAATTGTTCTTAAAAGGGAAGTGGAAAATATTTCATCAACTCTTTAAGGGAATGTATGAATTTTCTGTATGTGAGAGGAGCTCATGAGCCAATATTGTGTTTCCTCATTTCCATGTCTTCCAAAGAAAGATTCATATTTATTGGTAATGATGATTTTAGGTGCCTTATCAGGACTAAGTGCTTGTTTAAACATAAGTCTTTAGGTTATGAAATGTATTGCTTTGCCTTATAAAAGTATTGTCTATCTTTTACCACTGATTTGCACTGTAAAATAATGAAAATAATTAAATTTCTAATTTTCCAGTTTACGTTTTTGTGATGTAAAAAATCCAAAACAAAACAAAAAAGTAAACAGCATATGATATGTAGCCCATACAGTTGACTGCTCAGAATACACTGATATTCATATATTTTTAATATCTATATTCATATTACTGTATCTGATACAAAATTCCACTCTCCTGCTACACTTTGCATTTGATAAATAAAGAATAAAAATAAGAAACAGACAAAATGAACAAGTAAAGGATATTTTCAGGCGGAACTTTTCTCAAGTTTTGTTTCTTCCCGGACTACTTATAAAGTAACTGCAATGACCGGATGTTGTTAGAAAGTCAAAATGGCATTTCGCGTGTTCAGGTTTTGAACCGTAGCCTTACGTAGATTTTATTTGATGCAAGTTAATGCTTTAACAACTAATTCCTTTAGACGTGAGTGCAGTCTTGTATTTATGTAGATATAATATAAACAATATGGCTTTGAGTGTAATTACTCGGAATGTTTGGGTGCTGCTGGGTCATATTCAGCGACGTGCTTTCCAACAATCAGGTGAGATATGTTGTGTCAATAATCGCTGTAAACTGTAGACTAAATAAAAACGATTATTTAGTATGTATGTTTATTGTGTTTGTATTGTTGTCAGCTCGTTGTGTTAGCCAGGCCGCTTCCAAGGCAGAGCCCGCTGTGGAGGAGAATGAAGCAGTGAATCCTACTTTTGTGAACAGAAACCCCAGGAACTTGGAACAAATGTCTTTAGCGGTGAAGGACCGTGGATGGAAAACAATTTGGCCCCACAAAGAGTTTTACCACAGGTAGTATATGCAACATATGCAGCAATTATTAGCTGACCATAAATTGTTTGTTATAAGCATAATCAATATGAAAGTGGCATTTTAAAGAATTAATGAATGAATTCTCTCTATGTTTTTGTTTTGTCTCTTTCAGATTAGTATTTTCACGTACACAGCACCATGTTACTGCCGAGGTGTTCTCCAGCTCCTCTCTGGACCCAGTGCTCACCTGTTCTACCAAAGAGTGGGCCCTGAAGAGAGAGCTGCCCTCTACAAACTGTGTGGCTGCGTGTCAGGCTGTGGGTGAGGTGCTGGCCCAAAGGTGCAAACAGGCAGGCATCACAAGGATGGTGTATAGAGCCATCCCCTGGTCGTACCGCTCGGATGCTGTGCAGTCCTTTAGAAAATCAATGAAGGATCGTGGAATTATTCTCAGTGAACCTCGACGGAAGTATATTGGTACATAATGTTTGTAACTATATTTGTAAATAAAAACGTAAGTCTAAATAATTAGACTTACTAAATTAAGTCTTAAGCATTTGTCTTCAATCACACTTGGGCAAAATATTAGTCATTATAGGTGGCACAGTGGCATAGTGTCTAGTGCTTAACTTCACTCCAGGAAGGTCTTGGAGTAGGCTTCCTCCTGAAGCTCAAATTTCCTTGGCTCAAATTCCCTTTCCTCACAGTGAAACCAGTTATCCCTACCAAAAACCTGTACAATTGTGTTTAGAATCAAGAATGATTATCCAAATGTCAGTGGGGGTACTATTTACAGATTTGTAAAGTGAGAAGGCAACTTTATTTTAGCATCTTCCTTCTCTAAGAAATTCTCTAAGAAATACCAAGGAACAGCCTCCAGGCTCTAATCTATGAACATCTCATTAGCAGCTGCCCAGCAATCGGCGACCTTGAGAGCCTTGAAAGGCGCCTAACAAATGTATAATGTAACTCACTGAAAAAGAACACTTTATTATTACAACTTTATTATAAATTGTTTATTTCTCACACTTGGTAATGTAGAAGGGACATTTATAAAGCGTAAAATAAATTATCATCCCTCAGGGTGCTTGTGAGATGCAGAAAGACAATCAATAATGTACAGCGTGGTATTGGCTCAGGCAGTGGGTACAGTGTGATGTTGAACACAATAAAGTGCATGGTGAGCATGCAAACTAAAAGAATCAGATATGACTGAAAGAAAAGAACCAGCATGAATCTAAAATACTCCACATCAACTGATAAAAAGCAGTGAATTAATAATTTACTCCCATCTGTGAGATACTATATCAATATAGAAGACTCAAGTTTGTCCTCATAACACATAGCATGCATCCCAAAAAAATACAGACAGCTGGCCCAGATACAGACATGCAATAAACAAAGATACAGTATACCTGTAATTACCATAATACAGCCACACATTTTAGTTTCACCATTTTCAGCTGAAGGCACTTGTGGCCAGGACATTTTGTCATTGTTTCTTAGTCTGAAAATACTACATTTCAAAACAATTCTTGGCATATTTGAACATATGATTTGGCAACAGGCCTGTGCCATAAAACTGGCCTAAACTTTGCCTTTAATGCACTTAGTAGGGTCATGATCAAGACAGAAATAAATTCTCATTAGTTGTTTGACTGACAGCGTATAGTTACACTGCAGTTTGACATTGCATAGATATTTTGAAGTGTAAAGAAAGATTATGACAGATACAAGTCCTTCATGGAGGATCAGACAGACATTTACTATAAATTAGGAACACCTATCTCAGCTATTACACACACCCAGCCTTCAAAATACTGCAGATAAAACAAATAACCTGATAAATATTTAGAGATTCAGATTGGATAACTTTTAAAATCAAAATCAAATATTTTTTTTAAGTACTCTCAGTTGTGGCATGCCTTAAATCTAAAATGTCTTCTCTTGTTGTAGCTTTCTTTTTATGTTCTCAAAACCTGCTACTGACTTTGTCTAGCGTCTTGAAGGCTTCGTGGCTCAGGTGAAACATCCACACACTCTCTCTGATGAGTCAAGCCTCGTCGACTGTTACTCCGCCTCCTCTGTCCAGGAGAGCGCCGGGGACTGCTTGGAAGCTGCAAGAAAAAAAATATTATACTTTATCTAGTCTATCTAGTACCTGTATTTAGTCTAGCGGAAATGGGATGTTTATAAATCTTACTTTTTCACTTCCTGCCTGGTCATCCTCTAGTTCACTAATAGACTGCATGAGCGAGAAGAGGTTCATCCTGCCACTGCGATTAACACTAGGGATAACCTAAAAAAAAAAAAAAAATTATAGTTGCACAACATCAAAACACTGAAACATGTCTGTAGTTATACCTTGCCAGGCTCACTGACTGTGATTGCAGGGTTAGTGTCTGAAGTTTCATTTTCTGTAGACTCCGAAGTCTTCGAACTGTTACCATAATCTTGAAAAACCTACAAAGTAAAACATGAATAAATATTGTTTACATATTATAAAAGGGATAACAGTAATAGGATTATGTCATATAGGCACACCTCTTCATTGTCATCATCTGAACAGCTTGAATCGTCTTCCTCACCACTCTCTACATCATCTTCATCAACATCCTCGTCTACTTCATCTTCTTTGTCTCCCTCTCCTTGGCTTTGCTTCTCATTCTTTGCCCCTTTGGCAATAGATTTTTGTCTTTGGTCTCTTGATTTTCGTCTCCAGAGAGTACTATGACGTTGTTGGCTACAATACAAATTTTATAATGTAAATTATGATTACATGATGGTTAAAAGTGTTGTGGCTAAACTACACAATAAAAAGGTTTCATTATTCTTTTAGTTTTACCTTGCGATAAGGATGCCGCTGTAGGTATGTAGCTGTTTCATAAAGCCTTCATTGGGTTTGATGATGGACCGTCGTTCTTTGACATAGGCCAATGCAGCATCTAGAGGCCATTGATACTGCTTCATGGCATAGGCAATCACAGTGGAAGCAGAGCGGGATATTCCCATTTTACAGTGTACAAACACTGCCTGTCCACTTTTTCTGTCAATATTAATAATAAAGACAAAGCTGATTGAAGATAGAAATGTGCAGCTAAAATAATTCGAAATGAGCTACTGTATCATTTTAGATTATTCACTTTCACATGCATTCACTCTTGGTAATCTAACAGCAGAATATAATAATAAATAATCAGTCTAATATTAAATGTATACTCTGTGTTCCTATTAATAAAAATCTGGGGGCAATTAAGGGTAAGTTATTGATTATTCACATTCCTCTCTTAGAACCAGAACCCACATCCCGCTGGAAACTAGAGCTTTAGCTGCTCTGCCACAAATTTGTGGACATTGTTATCAATTTCTATTATAAGCATGTTATTGTTGAATCGCACACTGTCATTCAGGCCCATATGGTACTGTGGTCTGTGAAGTTTAATACCTAGCATTGTTGATAAAGTTGTATGTATCAAGCCAGTGCGACAGCAGGTCAGTCTCCTCTACGTCATACACTCTGATGTTCATGTAAGTGAATGATGCAGGGAAGAAGTTGTCGATTTCTCTGGTCACATTCAGAATATACCCAACACTGAAACCACATAATACCACACAGTGTTGACAGAGCAAAAATATCTCACATTTTTATGGTGTCAAGCAAATAAGTGCAAGAAAAATGTCACTGACTTGTTTTTCTGCAGCTCTTCCAAGTTTGCTGCATTCCACTCGGAGCCCTGAGTTAAACACATAAAGACATACAAAGTGTCAGGGTAATTATTAAGGCCTAGTCTTCCCTATCACTCTCAAAACAGATATGCCACAAAAAGGGAAGTCACATCACATGACTGCATCCTGGCGAAACACCATTTCCGTCCCTTTTAAGACCAAAACAGACATTCTAACCTTTGCATTTAATCAACAAAAACATGACTTACTAAATAAAGGTAGTCAAAGATTTCAGAGGGTTTATCCATCTGAGCCAGGGTGACGAGGATTTCATTGTCAATGTACTCTTTGAAGGGTCTGATGTCGAAGCCAAGTCTGGTGTTGAGAGCATTATGTATCTGTAGTAGTGAATAAAGAGGTCATATACATTCAAATAGTCATATAGAATTTACTCATCTATTAAACTGATTGCTTTGCTTTGCTTTACTACTTTACTATTGCTTTTTTCTTTCTTCTTTTTTTTGATACTTTCTCTATGCTCAGGCATACTTGGGGGAAGGAAGCTATCTATATAGTCAAGCATCAAGCTATCTATATAGTCAAGCATTCACATTTAGTAAGTCTGGGAACAATACTGATCTATGGCACATATATATATTTTATAGGAGCTGGAGCAGCAGAACTCACATGGCAAAAGTCAACAAAAAAATTCACACAGCCAAGAGGCAATTTCCCCATGCCTAAATCCTAAAATGCTTTGAATTACATTACTATAATAGATTGTGTGTTCACCATTCGGCATGTGAGGTTGTCCAGGTCTTCAGTCATCATGATGTCTCTGAGGTGATCCTTGATGAGTTTCTCTTTGCAAAGCCTGTCTTCAGAACTATAAAACCAATACATGTGTTTTACCTTTCCAGGTACTTTTTACCTTTCATGTAAATAAAATTGTGTCTTTTGTTTTTTGAGTAAATATGATCTTGCAATAGGCCAACATTGTAAATAGAAAGCAAACAGACAGAGTATATATTTAAATACTAAGGTGGGATGAGATACTACTCTGACGGACCCTCAAGATTGGGTCCACAAGATCGAGACAAGATGAGATTTTAACCTAATCTATAATGAATAAATTACTCTGTTCAGCTCACTTTTTTGGCCCCACAATATTTTATTTATGTTTATATTATATTTTTGCTAACATTTTAACATAGCTTTCAACTGTAGCTTATCAAAAATCACAAGATCGTTCACCTCATGTGTGCACAATCTTGCGGCAATATAATCTCACAAGACTGTGTAGCACGAGGTCTTGTCCCACCCTTGGTAAACACATGTATAAATAAATTTAATAAACCTTTGGATAAAACAAAAGACAATACACTGTGTATTGTGGGAAAAGAGGAGGCAAAGAATAACTGGTGCCAAGGCAAACCCACAATGCAAAGACAAGCATCACTCATTCAGCAATTTTACCACAAAATAGTACAAGACTTGAAAACAATAACTGAATTGGTGAGTCACCTTGATCCACTGCTATCCTTCCTGACTGACTCCAGGTCATCCATTGCCTCCCATTCATTTAAACAGAAGCGGTCAGACTCGATGTGTTGCTGGTAATGTTCGGCCCACTCCAGCCCATTTCCCGGAATCAGCGATGCTTTCACTGCCCGCTCACAGCATCCATGCAACGCCTGCAGCACAGACCTTACAGCCATCAGAAAGAGACAGATGTTAAAAAATGTTATTACATGAACTCAACTACAAATACATCGCTAGCTAGATTTAAAATTAAGGAAAATTGAAGCTCACCACATAGTTTGCATTGACACGGGTTTGAATATTCTCGTCTCCACAGCTGAGGCTACGCTAAAGCCGCTAAGAAAAGAAGATGACATACATTTAATGTCAAACAGAAAAATGAATGTTAGCATTTTGCATAATAACAAGAAATACTGGAAGTCACGTAGTTTTAAAATCATTGAATATGCAAATAACTAGATAATTGTCACAATAGTAGGTGTGATTTTGGGTGAATATGCAGAAGTGACAAGAGCAGAGCGTGATAAAAATGTCCCATGTGACACATGTGACAGCAGCAATTCCATCAGCCCAGAGCAGTAAGCCTACTAATGTCTGCACTCTTAATAATAGGCACACATTGTGTTGAGTTCAACCACAATCTACCATTCACAATTTAAGAAAAACATGTGATATGAGCTAAAGCTTGAATTATTTCAATAACAACTATAAGCTCTTTGCAGTTATTAGAGTATAGATATATAAATGCTAGGGTGGGATGAAAGAATATTCTCATGGACCCTCAAGATTGGGTCCACAAGATCAAGACTTTTTTTAAATCACGGAACTATATGAACTTAAAAGTAATATACTGGTAATACTACAAGCTACAATTGTGTTGGGTTACAAAACAAAAACTAAACCAACACAAAACGTTATATGGAGACTAGATTAATTATTGCCAATTACTGTGGCACCAGAGGCACAGAATGGAGCTGCTTATATAAGAGTTTACATGAGTGTCGGGACAACTGTAATTTATGAGCAATGATTCAGCTGGATAAAAAGCACATTATACATTCATTTTTTAACTGGCCAGAGTCCCAGACAGTAGGCTCTACCATCTGTGCTGCAGCCTGAGAACAAATACTTTGAAATGCCTTATTCTCACCCATCTCCATCCAAATACACCTGCGTGTCACTCCATATGGGCAGAACCAGGCCAATGGTGCACTGATCACTGCAAAAGACAGAAATTTAAATAAAACTGGTATTTAAAAATATGAATAAATCATTTGCAGGAATTTTAAATATATCTTAGCTTTACCTGTCTGCATTGGGAAAGTCCATGCCCAGAAGAATGCTTTCGTCTTTGTTTCCCAGAGTGGATACAATGATCAGGTACCTGATTCTAACAGGACTGACTGACTCCAGCTGGACAGCCTGAGAGCAGAGGAGGGCAGTGAGTTGGATCCAAATTATACAAAGAAAATACACAGAAATGCACAACCAAACCAGATCAAGACATGCTTTGGTTTAACACAAGAATTACCATTAAAACTAAAAAACTAAAATCTGATCTAATCAGCATCAAGCACTTTTCCCCTTTTCAGATCTGTTTGGCCATGGGAGTTTTTATTAAACTGCACAGTAGGACTTGACCAACTATCATCATATTATATTATAATTATTTTATTTGGATTTATGTGCACAACAGCAGACAAAAGAAAGCATGGAGTGAGTTAGCTAGAGTTTTGAGACAGTTTAATGTGCCTTTTCACTTATGAAGATGCTGTTTGCTTGTAATTCTGTGCATACATCGTAGTCTCGAGATTCTAATAATTTTGAGAGCTTTTGGCAGTGTAAAGCCATGCCCAATTTAGCCAACCAAGAATTTCTTCAGTCAACTACAGTCCTGTTGTAATTAGTACCTAAGCTGACTACTACATATCTCCCGTAATGTACTTTACACTGTATATTTTTACCAGTTTAATGGTGTCCTCTGGTCGGAGCAGCTCAACCATTGCATGCAGTTGTCTGTGTCGTGCGTTGGACACTGTGTCATTCTGTTTTGTTGGAGACGTGAGAGGGGGAGATGAATCCCCTTCCCTTGGCTCATCTTCAATCAGAAGGACAGCACCCTTTACCAAGGCAAAACTCTCCCTACAATCAATACGAGCACATTTTAAACAAACTGCAATATTGTAAAGAGAAATATTTGTAAAAACTGGTACCTTTTTTGAAGCCTTCCTCTTCTTTGTAAAGTGTCATCCTAAAAAATTAAAATTAAAATTAAAATTAAAATTAAAATTAAAATTAAAATTAAAATTAAAATTAAAATTAAAATTAAAATTAAAATTAGATCTTGTGTGTTTGCATCTTTCATGTAAGTCACAAGTTTGTCACAACTACTCCAATGGATTTTGCAATTTGTTACAGATAAGTATTGCCTGCAATGGTAATTTGAATGTAATGCTACTATAACTAACACCATAAATCTGACTATATACTATGTGATGAAGGGGATGCCATCCCTATGGGAAGTGCTTTAGGTGAAATGTGGTGAAAATATATTAATGCCACAGGAAGAATAGGACAATAAATAGGGATCAACTGTGCACTTTATGAAACAAATAAGTAAGGTGGAAATGAAGAGAATATAAAGCTTTAGAGTGAGAAAGACAGGTATTTAAATAGCTGTAGTAACAAGAGCTTAAAGAAAGAGACACTTGAGACAGTAATATTACCTGTTACACAACTGACAAGTCCAGACAGAGTGAAGGACAAAATGAAGAGGAGAGAATAAGGGCCCGGAGAGGTAACAAAATGATATAGAAAAGAAAGCAGAAAAAATGTTACGTAGATGAGTAGTTTCAATAAGGAAATGAAAAATGTGGACAAAGTGTCAAACTGGAGCTGTTTTTTTTATTGTTTGTAATGAAAAGGCTTGGTGCAGTTATATGTGATCTGAATGAATAGAGGAGTAGAGATAAAACTTCCAAAGTCAGAGGTCATTCATTGGTTAAACAGCTAAATACAATGAGATATAATCATTCTCTGACAACGCTGAGCTCAGGATAGTCACACACACATTCCTTGAGCTATTTGTTCACAACCAAGTCAGAACAAACACATCAGGAGACATAGATTTGCATGAATTGATAATTTATTTGCAGTTACATCAAATAGTATCTGAAAAGGTATCCTAATTATGACTAGAGATGCATTGATCCAGCCTTTTCCGATCCGATATATATATTTTTTGATATTTTTAGGTATCTGTCAATACCCAATATTAACCACTACTAGCATACGGTCTGAAAAAATAATTTTATTTTCATCAAAACACAGTTAACTCACTACAGAATGTATCCAATTGTGTTGTTTATCCAGCAAGTAACTGTTGAACATCTCGGTATGAATAAAACTGCAAACCTTATGAAATGTTCTGGGCTAATATTTACCAGTAAAGTCTTACTACATCCCATAAAAGGCTCAACCAGGATATTAGATGAACCCATATAATGGAACCAATATCCGATCTGCCCCAATATTTGATACCAGTATCAGTGTCGGTGCATCCCTGATTATGACATCTGCAAACACATTATTTGTTGTTGTGAGAAATTAAGCGTATCGTAACAGTATTATCTTCCATCAGAGATTTGGCAGCAATTTAAATCTCATTAAAATTTTATCAAATGCTCATGTTATGCTCAATTGAACGTGAAAGTGATATAAAAATTAACTGCCTGGATTAGGTCCAAACTTTCGCTTGTTTTTGTATAGGTTTAGTTTAAGTTAGTGACTGATTGTTGTCACGTAATATAACCTAAGATTGCATATGTTTTCAGGAATTTTAATGACTGCCCTAACATGGCTCTACCCTCCAAAGAAAACCCAGACTAAATGTGGGCAGATAAGATGAGGTATGAACTCACTGGAGACGTGGAGATTGATGGGGCCCGGTGCAGAGTCAACAGAGCCATAGCACAGTCCCAGTCTCAAACCCTGCAGTGGTGAACAGGCCCAGACAAGACCTGCAGGTTCCTCAGCTCCTGGAGCAATGAGGCAGATCGCTTCGTCTAAAATGGAAGCACACATGGGCAGATTTTTGGGTTACATAAACTTTCATGAGAAAAAATTCATGAAAAGATGCAGCAGGACAAATTTTAGTAGTGTAGTGATGGGGGCAAATAGTGTAGCACTCCAGAATATCTATGAAAAAGGTTAGGGACTCATAAAAGGAACCATTAGATCTAGATTAAATACACAACACTATGACAAGTCAAGCTGTAATGTAATGTAGAGAAACACAATCTGTCAGACCATAGATAATATTACATAATTTACAACTAAAGGGAGTGTCTAATTGAAATATAGTCTAAGGCGCCTTAATAACTGTCCTCCTTCCTAATAAGGCTTTAATGTGGTTACTTCAGGCTCTTGGTGATGACTGCCAAAAAACAAACTCAAATGTACCATTACAGTGTGATTAACAATATATGACTCTGTCACTCATTACAATTGAACATTTATCCCCCAGGGGCGATACCATATCGAGCAAGCATGATCTTGTAAAGAGTTGAAAACAAACGATATCGCTGACTGTATAAAGATCGACAGCATGTCTCCTAGGCTGCTCAGAGTAAAGCTAACAGCCGCTGGAGACACGAGCATAATAAAGTACAGGGCAGGTACAGGGTGGCGCAAATCCTACCTTTATTAGTCCGTTTTAATAATCCGTGCGACGGGGGGAGCAGCTCATATTTCATGCACTGTCGCTTTCAAAGCTCGAGATCTTACATTTTCTGCGCAAAGCCAAATTGAGGACGGGCTGGGCAGAGCCTCAGCAGCAACAAGGAAAATGCAGACGACTACGAGACTGACGTCATGTGCGGACAGCCCAGAGGCCAGCAGAGAGAGTCCTCTTCTTCTTACTTAACAGTATTATTGCCATAAATGATTACTGACTGACTGTAAGCTAATCTTCTATTAAATACAACTTTTATTCAGCCACATTTGTTAATAATAACCCTTTCTAATTACTTATTTATGACTCTTCTGTTTATTATTCCATTTACTAAGATATTAAAAACATTACTAAGATATTAAAAACATACAAGATTCCACTCTAAAACATCGGCTGTATCGTTTTAAAATAAAATAATTAATGAATATGAATATAAATCAATTATAATTCCAGATTAATAATTGCATGTCAGCGTGTATATAAAAATAAAAGTAAACGTATTTTATTTTTTCATTTCATGTTAAATCTAAAAATAATTAGTGTGTGTGTGACTGATTCTCTCATCATCCAGCGGCTTCATTAATACGCACATGCGCATGCCCTGTACTGTTCAACAGCTACTTCCTGCTATACGAGCTGTATGAGTTTTGCCCTTTTCACTTCTGCAGACTTGTAAAGTACATGTCAGTGTCGCTCTGCAGATACAGACTCTCTTGCACTATTTAGGTTTCTGAAGCGGTATGCAAAAAGTTGGCAAAATGATGAAGGTTTTCGTGACAAGACGTATTCCGCCAGAGGGAATGCAAATCCTCTCCTCTGCGGGAGTGTGAGTACTTTTTGTTTATTTATTAAGTAATTATGCTTACAAAAAATCCATTCTACTGTGGTTGTAATCAGTTACATCAATAATAAGTTCATCCTGACCTTTATTTATGTCGATGAAAAATTGTGCTCATGTGCTTACCTTAGCTTTGATCCTTCCTTTTGTATCTCCATGGTAACAGATGTGAGATGTCTGTGTGGGACAGTGATGAGCCGGTGCCCAAGACAGAGCTGCTCAAAGGGGTGCAGGGAGCTGCGGGGATCCTGTGTCTACTGTCCGATAAGATAGATGCTGAAGTACTGAATGCAGCAGGTAGTGGAAGCTTTCAAAGTAAAAAAAAATGTTTTTTTTTTTTGTTTTTTTGTTGTTTTTTTTATGAATGATGGCTCTCTGGTCTTTGTGGTTCTTCCTTTTCGACCACTAGTCTAGCCAGAATTTAAGCATTAGCTATTTTTTAATGTGTTCCACGTGGGCATTCATATACATTTTATATTTATAACATTAACAATATTATTATGATAACAATATATGGGTTAAAATACACCAACCTGATGGCATCAGGCAAGCCTCTTCAGTGAAAATAAATTTTATGCTTGATATCCAACTGATTTGTGAAAGTGAAAGTCTTAGTAGCCAAAACAAAAATCAAACATTCGGCTTTTTACTTTGGCTAGAGTTCATGTAAAGCTCTGAATGTGTGACTGACTTTTTTTTTCAGGACCTAACCTAAAGGTGATCAGCACACTTTCTGTTGGTTTTGACCACTTGGCACTTGATGAGATTAAAAAACGGTAGGTGTTAATTCAAGCATATCATGTGATGATATGTTGAATGCTAAACATGTTATGTTTTGTCTTTTATTAAAAGTGGCATACGTGTTGGATACACTCCTGATGTGCTGACAGATGCTACAGCAGAACTGACTGTGGCGCTGCTGTTGGCCACTGCGCGTAGATTACCAGAGGGAGTGGAGGAAGTCAAAAAGTCAGTCTCAGAATGTTACATATTTACCCTAATCAGTTCTTGCTTTCCTGGTTGGTGACTATTGATACAAATTAATGTGATTTTCCTCTTTTATTTTTTTCAGTGGAGGCTGGAGCACATGGAAACCTCTTTGGCTCTGTGGTTATGGTCTGTCTGGCAGTACAGTAGGAATCATTGGACTTGGACGCATTGGTTGGTTTATTTCTCAATTTTTGATATATAATATAGTATAGTTTTTATTGCAATATGATTATTTCAATAAGGCACACAATGTCAAACCAAGTACAAAGAGGTCATGCTTGACTTGCGGTGAGGAAATTTCAAAGCATTTGGACTACCCTGCTGCATTGCTGTTGCTGTTTTTCTCTCTCTCTCTCTTTCTGCCTTTGCCATAGAGGATCTCCATGGAATCATGGAATTTTACAAACACAGTTCTATTGTTCAATTAATTAAATTTATTTATTCTAGGAATGGCAATAGCACAGAGACTCATGCCTTTTGGAGTAAAACGACTTTTATATACTGGTAGAACTGCAAAGCCCCATGCTGCTGAGGTCAATGGAGAATTTGGTATGAATAAAGGCAAAATTAGGTGAACATTTTCAGCTCGTTTAGTTAGAATAACAACAATGCATATGTGTATATTTTTTGCTAGCGCCAATAGACACACTCCTCTCTGAGAGTGATTTCATAGTCATATCCTGCTCCTTGACCCCTGAAACCCAGGGCCTGTGTGATAAGGCCTTCTTCAGCAAGATGAAAAATACTGCTGTTTTTGTCAATACAAGCAGGTAGGTTTATTTCAAAATTCTCGTAATGTAAGTTTTAAACATGCACAAGTGAGTGTAATATATTTCAGAGGAGCTGTTGTGAATCAGGAAGACCTATATGAAGCTTTGAAGAATGGACAAATAGCTGCAGCTGGTTTGGATGTTACTACTCCGGAACCACTTCCAACAAACCACCCACTCCTCACACTGAAGAACTGTGGTATGCTGGAGTTAACCAACTTTGTTTACTTAAAAAAATACATTGTGTTCTTCAACATTAAAGTTTGTCTTGTCTCTCCCCTCCCTGTTTACAGTGGTGTTGCCACACATTGGTAGTGCCACCTACTCCACAAGAGGCATCATGTCATCCCTTGCAGCTCGCAACCTTTTGGCTGGTTTACAAGGCACTGATATGCCGAGTGAACTCAAGGTTTAGGTCTCATATTATCTGTGATGTACTCCAAATTAGAGACCTCAGTCATCTGGCAAAATTAACAACAAACACTATCTACTGCAAAGGTGTAGTGTATAACATAACATAGCATTGCACTATTTTTATGTACTTATTTATTAGCAATAATCTAGCAAAGAAGTTACTTATTAAATCAAACTGGCCTAAACATTAACCACATTTAATACATTTACAGAAAAATACATCAATACAGTATTTTGTAATACAGCAAAAATAGTATTTCTTTACTTTCATCATTTCATTTTATGTATTATTCATTCACTCCACGTACCTGGGGCTGTAAGCTACAGCCACCCTGGAGTAGACTTGTATATCAGATCTAGTCACTCCCAAACACTCCCATATTAATTTATAGGCAAGAGTGGGGTCTAGTATCTTCCACCGAACACTCCTGCTCTGACACAATTTACGTTACCACAACTTTATCAAAAGTTTTTTTTTAAGCATAATAAATGTCTTTTTGGCAAAGTGGTTTTAATTGGCTTTCATTTACACTGGAAGTGAGTCGGAGAAGGCTTGGTCATCTTTCCAGTTTTGGCATGAGTTCTTGGTATGCTTATAAAGATGTGAGGACTGACTAAAGCGTTTACCGCACTTGGGGCAGGGGTAGGGCTTCTCTCCTGTGTGAACACGGATGTGTTTTTTACAGTCCGTCAGATTCATAAAGGTTTTACAACACATTTTGCAGGCATACTTTTTGTCCCCTTCAACCAAAAGGACGTGGTCTTCAGCAGCTGCTTTCTTGCATTTAGACATAACGTCCTCTGATGCTCTGGTTAGAGACGGACGCTCTGCAGTCTCCCTTGAAGGATCAGAACTGACTTCAGATTCAGGAGGCACTTTTGGAGCAATGCGACGAAAACTTGTCACCCCGGAGCTTCCAGCTGCCCTGCTCTTAACATTGGAGGAGGGCTGAATCACAGACGCCTCTAGGGTAAGTCCAGGACCCAGACTGCTCAAGTACCCTGTCAGAGGGTTTGGAGCTGGCTGCAGAATAAGTGTATCAGTAAATCCACTTGACTGAGTTGGTAGTAGTTGCTGCAGAGGAACAGAGGTTACTGGAAAAGCCAGAGAGGAGTCTGAGGATTGTATGGATGAGGAGTTAGATTGATCTTCATTCTGACACAAACTGCTATTGTCCATAGGTATAGTAGCATCACTGGCAGCTGCAGCTTCAGTGGCAGCAGCTGTCAAACTAGCTAAACTGTCCTCTTCTAGAGCTCCTATAACACTCTCAGTTGTAGGATTAAGAAAACAAGAAAATGCTAGGTCAGACAAACTGTCAAGGCCAACTGGATCGTCCTCTGTGTCTCCGCTGCCTTTGTCTACTTCACTGTTTAGATTTGTGCAAAGATGAGATCCTAAAATACTTTCATCAACCTCAGCTGTTGACATTTTGTCAACACTGGGTTGATTTGGAGAGGCTTGTGCCAGACACTGTAATGCATCATTTATAACAGGTTTTAATTCCGGAGAGTTCATGTTTTCTCTTTTGACCTCAACCATCGTGATCATGGGAGCCTCATGCTCCGCACCTTCTTCTCCCACTTTAACTTTCACCTCATTGTCTCTGTCATTCCCATTAACCTTATCCCAGATATCTACAAAACTGCTGTGCGACTGACTTGGCAGCTGGATTTCATCAGACTCTCCTTTAGTTGCTTCATATTTTTCCTCGACCTCATCTTCCTCTTCACCTGGACTTTCCCAGAGTCTTTCAGGCAACCTGAGGCTATCAGGAGACAGCAGGTCCTCTCCAGTGTCCTCTGCACTGAGTAGACTCATGCTCACAGTGGGAGAACACTCTCTATACATTTCCCCAGATCCAGTGGAAGGTTTCTTTTTGATGCACAGCATCTCATCCTCTGATTTTCTCTTGTGTCTGGATGAAGGTGCTATTTTGTCTTCAGTTCCTTCAGACTGGCTCACCTCCACCACTGCATCCTCCTCTGAGTCCTCCTCCAACCCAGATGTGACTTGCTGGTACATGGATGCTCGTTTTTGCTGGGAGCTGTCAAAAGTCTGCACTGATCTCCAGCCCTTAGGTGGTGCAGAGGGGAAGTTTTTCTTTGACAGATGTAGCTTGCAGGCTTTGACTACAGCATTAAGATGAAGGTGGGAGGCTGCCAAGAGTACATCCATAACATTTGAGCTCCCCAGTGACAATGTAGAAGTGTATATCATATCTAATAACGTAGAAAAAGCTTCGGGTGTCACCACTTCAGGGTCTAGCGCCATCATAGTTGGACCCCCACACTCACTCTTATTAGTGCTAGGGCCCCCACCTTCATCTCCGCTGTCATTTGAACTGAGTAGTGCCCTGAAGTGAGAACTGCTGGCCGCCAGTATGGCGCGGTGAGCCTGGAAAGTCTGACCTCCAACCAGCACCACACAGTCGCATAGCTGGGCATGGAGACGCTGGTAGTTGAGCTGGCGGAAAATATACTGGAAATGACTCTGAAAATCCATCTTGGGTCGAGTAGGATGAACGGCGCTAGTGTTAAGCTCCTTAGTGATGTTTTTTCAGATCCGTGATGCTGCTCCGTCCACCTGCTCTTAAATGTTACTGGCTATGATATTTTGGACCGGTATTGGGCCGCAAATAGATTGTCCATCGAAGTATACCGCCAGCGGAGTCTGATGAGCTGGAGTATGGGCGGGCCTCGTCCAACAATTACGGAAAAGGATGCAGCATAGTTTCAAGCCTGTTGTCCAATTTTTATTTTTTTTTTGCCCTGCTCTCTTTTCACGTCTTGTTCAAGTATGTTGTTATCTTACAAGACGTGTTTTGTGAAATTTAGACCGCATCTTTTCTAAGCTGTCCTTTTAGCTTTTAGCATTAGTGTCCATTGTGCGGTGGGCGCATTGACAGCTGCTGTCAATGTAGGCTTAGCGCTAACCAACAACGCCCCCTCCAGGTGATCAGATTAAACTACAAACAATTTACAGTAAATGATGAAATACGATCACTTGGTATTTTATATTAATAACGTATTGAAATTGATTCCTCATTATTTTTGTTTGCTTTTTTATTTACCAATGCAAGTATGTTTTATAGAATGGTCAGCAGTGTCTGACTGGGCTGTTTTATAAAGCAAGAAGTAATTTTACCTTATTATCATACAGAAAACAAAACGTTTCAAGGCAAATTAAGCATGGCATTAATTTAATAGATGGCAATCATAATTTTATGAACAGCAAACTTAACACAAAAAAAACCCATACATGAACACTTAATATTCACAACACTGTATACATTATGCAATTCCTTAGGGTGCTGTGTAAGAGCAACTTTCAGACATCCTGGTGATGAGTGGTGTTCTGACTGCTTGAGGTCATCCTGGTCCAGACTTCTTGTGAAGAAGATAACGCACTCTAAAGAGGGGTAGAGAAGATGTCCTGGTGATCAAGTCATATACTGTCCAGCTTTTTCAGCACATAAGGAGCTGTAAGTACAAAGAGAACAGCCATACCAATTAGGTCAAATGAGGCAAGGTAGAGAGGGTGTAATTGGCGTAGGCATGACTGATATTTAAAACTAATATGTGTAACATGTACTCTTACTGATTTATAATATTTCAACCTAAATTGGGATTCCATTTAGCTACCCTATATGATTATTTTAAGGACGGAAGGTGCGAGACAATTCAGCTTTCTGATTGGACAATCTGAACATCTAAACATAAAAGGTAAATTTTGTGTGTAATTGTTGTGAATAAAATAAATCAACATAACTTTTCATTAAACATTATTTGATTTAACGTGTCATATCTAGAGACCCTCTGAATTCAGAGCAAAGTATTAGAGTATTAGATTATTGCTAAATAAAATCTCGCTGAAATCTCTGTGATCATAAACGAGGCAATGCACTTTGATGATACCGAATGCCATGTATTCATTATAATTTACCGGTTTCATATCTCCGAGGTTGAAAAATATGAAAATATGTCTTCTTGCTCAATGTCATCTTGTGCTACTTACTGGCTCGGAGAAGGGCGACGTAAATAAGAAAGTTTCGTAAAGATGTGATGACGTCTTGTCGCATTTTCTTTTTCATTTCCTCCGGATCCATCTTTGGTCCCAGTCCCTCTAATTTGAACATTTTCACAGTGGTTTGCCCTTTATTTTTTATGTTTAACGTTTAATGAAAATTATTATTCGATGCTCCTGAAGCATGAGGTATCTGGACCAACCGGATATGTGTCCCACCAAACGGAAGTTGAAGTTACGGAAAGCGACAGTGGTCAAAAAAGAGTAACACGATAGAAATTATTTGCTATATTGATGAGTCAATGTCTTTTGTAACTTTATGTTTCGGTATATTTAGTGTATTTAGAGTGTATGCGTTTGTTCGTTTTTTGTTCATTTTTTTATGTCAATATATGCAACATTCACATATTTTTCTCTATATTTTATTATTCATACTCTGTGCCATGCTGTAGAATTTAGTATGAATTATTAGGTCATTTAGGCATAAAAAACATAAGCTTATGCGTTTGTATAATTTATTTGTGATACTACTGGCTTTGCAGAGGGGCGGAGGTCCTCCTGGGTCTTGGGGCAGACGGCCCGAGGAGAGGGGCGGACAGAGAGGCAGGGAGGGGTGGCTTAGTCCAGAGCTCAGGCCCGAGGATTAGAGGAGCAGCCCCAGCGCGACGACAGCATCCAGCGCTCAACCAACCCCCCCCTCTCAGCTCATTACCATCCGGGCCGGGCAGGACGCACGGGATCAAATCTCAGCGAATATCGTTTCCTGTTATATTTTCTGCATCGGTGATTTTGTTCTGGGCTGACACCAGACTCTGGTCTGTCTGCGTCCTCTTCACACCACGAGGTGAGTTTTCTCTCCTTATTGTTTGATAAGGAGCGCCTTACGGACTAGTCCGCACCTTGCATCATTTACAGGCGCTGAGCTCATATTTGGTTACAGAAAGCACCCGTTTTGTTGATGCTCGCGAGGCACACGTTCGTAGGCTACAGCCCCATCTCTTTGAGGGAGATGATAGATATTTAAATCCGATTAAGATTACAAAGGAAGCAGCAAATAGATGACCTTTTTTCTTTGTTTAGACTCATGCTTTTTTTACTGGTTAAACTTACTGGGATGGGCGGATAGAAAATATTGATCACTGGGTATGTAAGCCTATCTCTAAATGTGGCCTCAATAACACCCTCAAATTTCAGTCTATTCCATTTCTGTACAAAATAATATGGTGAATTCAGGTCATGGCTTTCATGTACGCTACTACGTTATTATACATGGTTGAAGACTGTGAGCCACGCCGTCTACGCAGTGATATCACATCAGGATGGAAAAACGCATCAAATCCTGAACCCCCATCAGAGAGACACTAGGGTCTTCCTTCTCAAACACTGGCTTTATGAATGAGTTGGGGTTGTGCGATGCGCAGACGGGGCTGGATCCTGCTCTATTTTTCTCTTCGTCCTTTTTGCTCCTCGTCCTCAGTATCCTTTGGCCAGCAGCATGCAGCCTCTTCTGCGCCGTGCCAAGCATGGCAAACGCAACACAACTAGACCGGAACAATGCGTTTTGCTGTTCTGGGGCCTTTATTTAATGCATGACATGATTCAATAAGAGCGATGATAGAGGCCTATGATCTCTTATTACGGTGGGTTTGAAGACCCTTAAATCCTTCTGTATTTTTACCAACACAGTCTAAATCTCTTATCATTTTAATCTTATGCCAAGCAACACATATCTATAGGTATACAGTGGAGGAAGGTGTGTCACTGAGAGTCTCATAAAACTTGATTTTATTTTGTTGTCTTTAATTTGACCCATTTGTGCTTGTGTGCACTTTATAGCCTACATTTGCCATTGCTGCAGGCAGTGTGCTGTGACTCAGGGATGTATGCTACAACATGTGATGGGAATATGAGCATGGAGGTCATTTCTCTGAAGGCAAAGCGAAGGCAGAGCAAAGGCGAGCAGAACTCACCCATCAGGACAGACTTGATGCCTCTGTGCATCAGCCTGGATCTGCCCTACTGACTGTGGCCCACTTACAAGAGTCTGTAGTCTTTTGCCTTTGGGGCACCTCTGGTTGTAGAATCAAAAACAGTCTAAACTGGACAATCATTATAATAGTGGCAATGTCAACTGTAGTGACTGTGTCAAATATGCTGGAATAGCAGAAGTGTATTTTCAATTATAAGACAGAAGAATATGCCCTCAACTGATGTGTTAGCTGTTGCTCCTTCTCAAAGATTGGTACGAAATGGGTGAAGGACATAGGAGACCAATGCATTCTCTGTACAGCCTGCATAAACCAGATTTCCCTCTCCTATTTTTAAAGTCATGAAATATTAAACTCCTTCTGTAGCTCTGTTTTAGTGTTGCTCTAGATTGGTGGTTTTTTGTAGTCTCCCTTTACCTAACTAGCGTACTTCTAAAACTAAAAAATAAATATGTTTACTTGTAAATTATATGGTAAGTATTACTCTAATGTTTTGTTGATTAATAATATTGGTTCCAAAATCATCATGCAAAAATTATGCAGCTAAGCCATTTTTAAAGATGTAAAATGCACATAAATATTTCCTAAATATTCCCGTACGGTTAGGAAAAACTGCTCCTTTCCACTCTGCCCATCTTACATTGACTTAGAAATAAACCTTTTGGAAGTATCACAGAGGTAAAGGAATTTCACTCAGACATCTATAGTTAAAGTAAAGTCAGTCTCCAATGGCTATCAGCCAAAACAGAGGTGCACTTTGATTTCACATCTCAAAGTCCAGAGCATTCCAAACCACTGATGGAGATCACACAGTAATACACTATTTAAGATTATTAATAGAACATTGGGGAAATCTGTTGATGAAAAGGGAAATGAAATGAGAAGCACATGTTGAGTACTATCATCATTATACTAATGGGGCAGGCTGACAGCCCATGTAAAATACAAGAGATGTAATTATGTCTGGAGCAGAGGTTATACCTGCTATCAAACACAAAGTATAGCTGGTCAGTATTCAGAATTGGTGGTGATAAAGTACTTCTGCAGCCACAGCTGCCTTAATGGTAGGCTATCAATCTTCATCAGCCCCTTTAACAACCACCAGTTACTCAAGCACACACCATACAAACTAGTTGGCATGGTGGGTGAAGTGTTTCACCCAAGGGCACCACAAAACTAAGCACTGGTCCAAGCAGTACTTGGCTACTTAAACAAATTATGCTTTTTAATTATACGGCCTCTATAATGGATCTATGATGGCATCTTAGTGACTCATCTCAGAACACATCAAGCACTTTCTTCTGAATGTTTGAGTCTTTTCTCTTTTCATGTTAAGGAAAAAGTTTCATTGTGTAACCATATATGATTTATCTTGGTGTATGGATAAAGCATCCCATGCAGAAACAGAAAGATTGTTTTTTATTGAAATTGGCCACAAGTACCCAAATGTGTCAAAAGTTCATTATAGTGCTGAATAAAATAATAGTGGTGAGATTTAGATTTGAGATTTACATTTTGTGTAAAATAATAAGCACTGAGATGTCTCTATTTACAATTCAATCTACATTTTTTTCTCTTTTCATTACTTTTACTGACATGCAATCTAAGTCAATCCAGCTGTCCTCATGCTCACACATAACTACACACCTCAGATCATCCAGACATTCAAACAAACAGTATTTTCTGCCAAATGTGCTCTTGGACCAAATGTTTACTGAGGTTTCTGTCCAAGTTTGTTGGTGAGCACTGTGTGCCCAAATTAACCTTAGAGTTAGCAATCCCTGTGGCAGACATATTTTATATGCAATTTATGTGTTATTATAGGAGGATGAGTGGAATAAGATGTTACTGCCAAATTTGTTGGTATCTAATGCAATAGTATATCTTATTATATCAAATTTGTCTGTGTGCTATAATATGTTGCCAAAAGAAGTGAGTAATTTACTCTCGTTAGTGCAGACGGCTGTGACAAATATGAACGTCATATCTGTTTGCATGCGTTGCTGGTGAGCAGGATTGAAGGTTTGAAATGCACTAGTTACAACTATATAGATCCAGTGTCTTGGTATC
Source organism: Periophthalmus magnuspinnatus (assembly GCF_009829125.3). Classification (NCBI taxonomy): domain Eukaryota; kingdom Metazoa; phylum Chordata; class Actinopteri; order Gobiiformes; family Gobiidae; genus Periophthalmus; species Periophthalmus magnuspinnatus. The sequence goes on along the minus strand of NC_047135.1, from coordinate 6,430,752 downwards.
TGATCTTCTTTGATCCAGACTAGCCCAAGTCACCCCTGTACACTGAATGAAACTGTGAACTACACGATGTAATGGCTCTCTTGAAACGACAGTCAGTGAGAGATTATGTATGAAATCTGATAAATACTGTGCTGAAGGTTAGCACTAGCCCTGAATTTGAGGACCTTTGTCTTAGGGAAATAAAGGTTGAAGGGAGATGGATGTAGACTGCAATGGTTTACTATACAGTCATAAGGTTTAAGGTGCAAAGCTGACATTACATTGTATCATAATAATGCATACTATTGTTGCCTCTTTAATAGTTAAATAGTTGCTTCATATAGTTGCTAAATGTTATGATATCAGAATATTAAAAAACAGACAACAATTTTAGTTGTTGTAAAACTCTTGGACCACTGTTTTTGCGCCATGTCTTACGTTTATGTGACTCAATCAGTACAAGAACATGTTGCATTGATCAGCCTTTTCCCAGTAAACAAACTCCTTCAGTCTTCAGGCTTGACACTTCTGTTGTTCTTGCAGTAACTTTTCCTTCTCAAATTTTTGGCTGCTGCCTTTTTCACCCTCTTTAAAACTCTCCTCTTCTGGTCCCCTTTTGTGCACCCCCTTCAATATCCTGTCCTTTCTCTCCTTTCTCTGCTTTGACCACTTCTTTTCTCCCCTTGTCCCCTCCCACCCTCTCACAACCCCCCATATGCCTCTGTCTGCCTCCTCTCTCCTTCTTCGTGTTGCTTGTGTTGGCTGAGTAGCTGATGAGGGAGGTGTTCAGAGGCTGAGCTAGCTGCATTAGCTTTATGTATAATTCATGAGTCCAGCAGTCGGTACGTCCAAGTCTTTGCTATGGGTCTTGTGAACTAGCTCTGCGTGAGGGATACAGGGCCTGATGGCGGAGCTGCACAGATGGGACTATCAAAACCCTCTGCTGGAACCTATGGGAGCAATAGTTTACATCATAGATCACTGCTGGAGTAAAATGAGATGGTTTATTTAGACAAGTGTGTTTATTTTGTGTCACTGCTCATTCAACAGCTCAGCTTCTCACAACAAACCTGTGTTTTTCTCTCTAACCAAATCCAGTGTTAGGTTTCCGTTATATCTGGCATCACATCCATATATACAGATCTTTTATTAAGAGCCAAGAATGCTGTGAGCCAGGCAACCAGTTTTTTCTATACCACATCAGTTGTACTTGCTTTCAGCCCAATAAGAACTCTTAGTTGAACTAGGTGATATGAAATTTTAATCTAGACAACCAGACAGCGATGGAGTGTCCCTTCAACGCCATGTGGTTTGAAAGCTGCGGAGGAGTAAAGAGAGAAAAGGAGAGAGAGAGAGGGAGAGGGAGAGAGAGAGCGCCTTGGGGACCAGAGGAGGAGCCTATTGGAAATACCACAACCACATAACTGGCTGGGTCTCACATCTGCTCTGCCTGACATAGCTGTGTGTTCTCTATGAAAATATCAACAGCCATCTGACAATCTGAAAATGAAAATCTCTCCCCACTAACTGGAGCTAATTGGACTTGAGCACTCTTCACTGTGGTCACGATATGTCTCATGGATTTGTTTTGCTCGGTGCAGGTGGCTGAACTGGACCTGGACTGGCACTGATGGTCAAACTGAAGCCCCTCCACAGTGTCTGGGCCAATCCTGGAGGGGCGCGGGGCTGATGTCCCACGGGGCAACAGGGTATATGTGTTCTGGAGATCTGAAGAGACACTCTACATCCCGGTGAGTGCAGCTTATGTCATCTCTGGGTCAAACACTATTCTTTCACTTTTTCTTTGGCTTTTAGGCTACATCTTTTGTCATGGTCACATATGCCTTGTTGTTTTGGGACTACAAAGTCTATTACATTAAAAATATATTATTGTTGTGTGAAGACAGCAAAATATATCAGAAAATGAAATATTATACTGATATAAAATATCTCAATGCTGTGAAATTAAGAGTATAAGATAATGTAAGAAAAGAGAAAATAACAGGTAAAGTGACTTCAGTGTTTTGTTCTAGTGATAATTCACATTTTGATACACTATAACTTATTCTATCTGTGTTTAGTCTCTTTAACAAAGTGCCATATCTTGAAATTAATCTTGATTTTGAAATCAAGCCCAATTGTGGCTTATAATCAGGTTTCTTTCTCTATCAAAATGACAACACATTCTATTAGTATTTTGTAAGCATAAACATGGCTATATTTTTATTATACTGCCCTTGTCCCAGGACTATTTTGTCATAAACTAGTAGAAGGTACGTTTTTGGGATCATATGACAGTAATTCTCATGTCCCTGGCACAAGTCTGCATTTCAAAAAAGGAATGGCTCCTGCCCACAGAGACTGTCATTGGAGAAGACTACCTGACTCTGCAAGGACACTCAGGGTGAAGGAGGGATACAGAGGGAGGACAAAACCAGACACAGACCAAAAACAAAGTCACTGGATTCAGCTGTGATTCCAACCCATTGAAATGACACATGGTTAAACCAGCGCCTGCACTAAATATATACTACTGCCACGTGAAACGACAACATGCTTCATTGGTGTCAAACACAAGGAGATTACTGTACAAACAGACCCAGTAGTTCAGCATGCTCATGAGACTCCAGGATAGATAGTTACACCAATGACAAACTCAAAAGACAACGAATTGCAGAACGGAAATTGTTCAAGTATTTCTGTGCTTTAGATATACTATTTCACTCAGTCCTTCGTTTAGTAACAGTTGATGCATTTAAAAAACATTGCTGTACACTCTATGAAAAAGTAAGTTGGCCATCACTATCTGTTAGAAGATAACAACACTGTATAAAACTTATTTATACTTGATAGACTGCCTGAATGTATCACTTGCTTGTTCAATTTTGATACAGGAACTTTTAATACAATGTTTCATGATTGTCTACATCTAAAAACTGGCAGCACTAGAACTGAAATGAAGGGAAAAAGCTTTTAGTTATTTCACTTCCCAAAAATGTAATTCCAGGGACACTAATACACTTTAATAATATGGTCGTAAAACTTATAATCACATCTGCACCTGTTTTAATGTTTTAAATGGACCTATGTAGTTACTGGCCTCTCCTTGGATAAATAAAGATAAATGAAAATGAAGTGAAAAGGCGTGATGATGGGCAGGTGGTAAACATCATATTTTAGCTATCAATAGTCTACTTTACATTGCTTAACAGTTAATAGTGCTCTTTGCATTTGAGAACTTCTCTTACATGTTAAATGGCAATCTGAGGATGGCCATTGTGTGTAGTTCATTGATTGCACATATTTATTCCTTCTATTCTATAATTATTCTGAATGAACAACTAGACCAAAGCAGTGTTTAGTTTTGATCAACAATAATGCTTGTATAGCAATTTACAAATCTGTATTTTTGCTTTCTTTATTATGTCAATTATTTAACAAATACAAATAAATATCTTAAAATAAAAAGAAAATGCTATAAACAGTACATATAATATAAGTCAGTATTTTCATACTCACACATACATGTATTAACAAACCAAATTTAAATTCTTCTACCCACCACTACTTTAGTCTTTCTTAATGTTTGAGTTTGTAAGTAATCACTTCCGGGTGCACAGCTGTCAGATACCTAGCCCCCCTCATCCTGCCTCATCCTTCAGTCAATCTGGCTCAATCCGGATCAGCAGGAGGTGCTAAAGTGACACCCTGACCACGCGGGCCTATGCCATACAAGCGTCCGTGTATAATAATCCTCTTACAGGACAAACCCACTCGGCATGCCTTTAGTACATTACCTAGTGTGGCTAGTCATCACTGGCCCAGTCCCAACAATCACATCAAGACAGAACCTGCTAACAAGACAAAGTTGGATCTTACCTTGTTAATAGCACTGCCTTTTATTGATTACAGCTCATATATATTAGATCTGAAATGTCATTTTTCCATAGTGAATTAAGCCTTACCCTGAGCTATGGGTCTGTAAATATCCAAACCTATACGAGGTGATTAAAAAGGGAAACAAGATATACAAAGTATATGATCAAAAACAGTTTTATTATCTACTATTTCAGGGTACATTGGTATGGGTGAGATTTTTTTTCTAAAGCTGCTCCAGTGTCTATGTGCCCATGTATCTTTGCCAGTTTGTCCACAGTGCATCCGATGTGACTTTTTAATCAGACTAAGTTAAATTGTAAATAGAAGAGAAATTAAGATAATGGGTGTAGCCTGTGTTTACACAGTAATCATGAAATATACAACAAATGCTATTAATACCTGGACCTGGATGTTTACTATACCCCATTACCACATTTACAGCCACTACTTTCTCCTTGGCTTCTATGCTCCTGTTGAGTTTATCATGACCGAATGTTGCTAGTATCGACTTTTACTATCACTGTTTTTAATACTCCTTTTACTGTAAAATTACTACTACATTTAGTAAATCTGCTCCTCTACTTCACAACCTGTCACTGAAATAAGTTGGCTTGTTGATTAAATACTAAAACTCATTTTTTTAATTTTAGTTAAGTTGATGCATTGATGAAAGGTGTCTTACTTACTTACAGTAATGGGATGTATTTAAAAGTGGAAAGGGATAGGGCATACAGCCAGACATTTCACATGATTAGAACATAACTCTTGGCTTGCAGAAGTCATCTTTTCATGCACTGAGCAAACTATAACCTCCTGGTGTTGACATGAAATGAATTGTCAGGTTTTTAAAGCACATTTATCATTGTTAACTATATTGATTGGCAACGCTGGACTTTTTATTTCTATGTTTTTCACTTTCTGTTGAGCAGCCGGGCCTTACCTCTAAACTGAACTAAATAATCTTTTCTAGCGCATTCATAGCACAAGAAAGGCAGTGGCCTGATGTACCCTTAGAGTAGATCTATTGATTTGCAGAGGCATAAAATCCTGAAGGGAGCAGTACATCTTAAGATTTGGTCCAGATTCAGAACTCATCAGCTCTTATTCCCCGAGGGTTTAACGAAACTCTCCATCCTTCATCATTTCCTCACCGAGACTCTGTGTTAAAAAGCAGGCTAAGCAGAAACTAATTGGGCCATAAAAGAGAACATTGTGAACATTTTGTACTTTTACAGCAATGCATATTATAATATATTAATTTTATTTTTAACTTGTGACCTAAATTCCTGTGTAGTTGCCCTGTCTTTATACTCTCATTATTTATAAAATTCAAGGCCAAAACTATGTTCAACAAATAAAACATTTCAGCCAAGATGTAAATTTCTTCGTAATTTCTTGGCGCTGAAAGTAGAAGCTCAGGAGAGGTCCTTTCATCTCCTCTCTCTGTTTTCATTTCTGCCCAGGCCAATAGCTGTAACTCACTCCTTTGTGTATTTTGTCTAGATAAATGGAGGAGAAGGAGCGATGTAGGAGCAGGTCTCCAGCCCGGAGCACCAGCCGCGTGCAGCAGGTGGTGGGGACCATAATACGACGCACCCGAGAGTCACTCAGCAGGTATGCACTGAAAAAGATATCTGTATTTTGGCAGCCTTATGATGATGATTAACAAAATACCACTACCAATACTTTTTAAAGACTTGTTGTAGTAATACCATTGTTATATCATACAACTATTGTTGTATGATATAAGATTGTTTTTTATTCAAACATAATCTTTTACTCAATAGTGGCAGTTAAGAGCCTACAAACACACACATTGTCTTCGGATGCTGTAAAAATTCAATTAATCTTATTTTTTTACTTAATCTTCTTTGTTGTTATACATAATCAGTTAACGTTTATATGTTAGAGCTTTTTACAACAGTACAATGGCCAAAGTGCTTTTGACTTTATAAAATCTGTAATATCAGCAACCAACATTGGAAAAGCAATGTTGCAGCTTGGAGGAATGGATGATTTCTAAAATTGCTCATGGTGTTAGAGTATGAGAATAGTTGTGTCTGTCATAGTGTGTCTTGAAGTTTCACACCTTTTAGTAAGACATACGCTACCTCAGGCTCTTATTGGTTATATGCACACAGGATTGTTTATGGAAAAAAGCTGTAGATGAAGGAAAGTGTCTAATTGAGTTTTGCTCCATACCCAGCACTTTTTCCATTACTTGTCACTTGTGCATAGGTGCAATGTTGGTGACAAAACAACCGTTAACAGTGACAGGAACACCAACCATTTTAACTATGACATCAACATACCAGACTGGTACAAAAACTAGCTTATATTTTTGAAGGATGCAGCCTCTAGGCATTTCAGCCAGCTTCTTTATGTGTCGGTTATGTGTGATTGGTAGCCCTTTAAGATACTAGTATTTTTCGGTGGTATATTTTGTCTCACTAAAATGGAAAACAAATATATTTAACACAACATTAAAAAGACTCGAAAGAGAAGTTGTCAATTACATACTTGAGTGTTTTTAATCGAGAGGTCCATAGCCAATCCTCAGTAAAAGCCCGTGGTTTGTTTCACAGTTCATACTTTCGAGGAAGAAATGTAATTTTTTGTGTTAAAGGTCTGTATTATTTATGTTAGAGAAATGAATACATTTTATTTTGTTTTTAAAAAGAAAAAAGAAAATTGAATAAAACATTTTGATTAGTCTCAATAACTGAGAAAAGAAAATTGAGATTTATTTTGGCACAGGCAGACCACACACCACATCCTCAATCTAAAAACACACTGCACTGGGTTTTGTACAAATACAAAACCGGACCATCACTTTCCAACACAGAAACACACCCAGAGGAGACCACAATTATGCTTTTAAGTGCCCCTCGCTCTCGTGTTGTCCACTGAGTGGTTTCTCTTTCTTAGTAAAGGAGGCGTGTGAAGGAATGCCTCTCTGACTTGCTCTGAGGAAAAAAAGCTCACAAACTGCTGACCCAGACACACACCCTTGGGGACTGTGTCATCGTCATATTCAAACAAAAATGTATACACAGTTTACTCACCGCTCACCATGATGGCTCTGTGGCCTTTCATTTTTGTTAGGCCAAAGTTCCTTAGGATTAAGTTCAACTACAGGTCATAGCTGGGTAGGATTTTGAATATAAATATTAAATGAACAGAAAGTAATTCAAAACATATGTTAAAATGTTCATATTACTTAAAAATGTAAACCTTTACTATATGATTACTCTGCACAGGTTAATGTGTTGTAGACATTGGAGCCTTGCTTCAGAATAATTCTGGGAGTTTCTTGAATTGTGATGACAAATAATTTTCAAGGCATTCACTACTATATTGTGCATGTTTTGTGACAGTCCCAAGCCGTGATAAGCAAATGTAAATTATATGTTAATCTATACAGAAATTGTGCATGTTCTGAAGCACTCCTGTGAGTTACTCACAAATATTAATTCATGAACATGAACCTCATCATGCCTCCAGGCCTGTAACCTTTACCCTTTGGCCTCTGCAGGGAGCGGTTGCTAGGAGATGGGAGGTCACAGCGATCCAACAGTCTGTCCAATCAGAACTTCCAGGCCAAACTCCAGCTGCAGATCACCAGAGATGCGGTCTTGGACAGCAGCACTGGCCATGGCTTCACCCTCACCACAGAGCCCCCCCTGCTGGTCAGGGACATCTCCCCAGGTAAGACACACACATTAAAAACAATGTTAATTTATAGAGGGATCTAAGATACACAAAATAGCCCTTTAACTGTTTACATGCTGGACACGCTTACATTTTTGTATGACCGCTATAATTTCCAAACCATACAAGAACTATAGTAAATTAAATTTACCTCTCTTCAAAATTGCTCTTGTCCTCATGCTTGACCCTTTACATTAAGTTCAGCTATAAGCCTATCACAATATTTACTATATTGACTTATCATTTATTATATGATAACTGGAACAGTATATTTTTGAGCTCACTAATTATCATATGTACATTTTCTTTGCAACAATGGTGAGATTTTAGTTATTTTAGTTGCAAAATAGAAAGATTTGAGCTGTAAAAAAATTAAAATAATGGTTTACTAGGATTATCCCGTGTTATAAAGTAGTTTCAATATTATCGTTTGTCATTTTATTTCTCTATAATATATCGTGTTTCAAAATTTGTTAATGTGACAGGCGTACTCAGGTAGGTAATTCAGCATGTCCCATCCATATTACTATGAAAAATGTTATTTACTTTGTCAAAATATTGGGATTTAGTGCAGAAGGTAGTCAGGTCAGCTCTTTCTCAAAACCCATATTGTTCTTGGGTAAGTGGGTTAATGTCCATTACCTTCGTCATTCACTGTGGCTGGTTGCAATAGGAAGGGAATGACCTAAAAATCTGAAAATCACTGTGCATGTGGTTCATTGTACTGTGCCCCTGATGATAAGAATGTCTGTGGTCATAATATTGCTTCTGTGCAATGAACTAAACACATATTATGCAGGTTTACTTGTTAGTTTTTGTTCTTGGAGCACTGAATGATCTATTTATTATGTTAATATGGTGTTAAACAGTCTGATGTTTGTCTCAGTGAGTTGTTTTTGGTGCTTCCTCACTAAAATGTCACTTTTTATGTAACAGTTCTTTGCTACCAGCCATCCTCATTTTGGCTACACTGTGTCTCATACGCTCTTTGGAATTTCACATTATTAAGGGGCCATGGACTTACATTCATTTCCTGTAGTCTTTCATTAACCACAGCATGCATAAGCCTTTAAACATATACGTATGAACTTGGAGGTTAAATTCCTATAACTTGTTTAGGAACACACAAACAAACATTGGCCAAGCAACTCTGGCATTAAGGCTGAAGGGCAGTGTGCCAAGAAAGTCACAAAAACAACAGAATCTGCACATTGTTTCTAAATCCATTCGGGTAACTTTGACAAAGGGGCAGCAATAGGCCAGGAACAAAGCTGATCCATTACTTTATGTTCATTAATCTGATAAACGACTTGTACAGGTCTCCGTCTGTGTACTACCTTGACAATTCAGGTTTGCTGCCAAAATCCAGTGAAAACAAAGGGAGCTGGTAAAGGTGAACACAGAGGAGTGTGATTTGGGCAAACATACCTGTACTATTCAAACATAATTGTATGGTCTCTAAATTTAGACTTTGTGTAGTCTTGACAAGCTGCTTTTAATGTGGTCCTCACTATATTTAGAGAGGGCTCAATACCACAATATTTATAGTAAATAATTTCATTGGGCTAACACGGTGCTGTAGTGCGAGCCTTATGTATTAAGAAGTATTAAGTATTAAAAGTATTTTTCAAGTTAGCTGCACAGAAATGGGGCAAATAGAGTACCTCTGTTGTTCCTGTTGTTTTCTTTTTTTTTTTTACAAAAGTGTGCAATTGAAAATTATTGAAATTATTATTATTATTATTGAAATTATTGCAAAACATGATATTGATCTCAAACTTGATATTGCAGTTATTGTTACATCCCTATTGGACAGTAGAGAACCCTAGTTCTGACACACATACACACATATGTTACATTTGCAATGAAAATTGAGTATAATACAATTAGGCTTGTCACAATAACAAATGTTGAAGCACTATCCATTGCTGCAGAGAAATATTGTGATAAACGATAATATTGAAAAATACAGTATATAATATTTACTATATTATATATAGTAAAATATATATATAAAATACTTTATGCCACTGACACAAAGCCGGATAATCCCAGTAAACAAATTTTTAAATATACAACATTATTAAAAGGGATGAGTTGCAAGAAATTGTACACATGATAAATACAGAGCCCCAAAATATATTGTTCCAGCTTTCATATATTTAATGATAAATCGATATAGTATTTATCGTGACAGGCTTGAATACAATTAATGTGAAATAAAAATAGTCTGAGAATGAGGTATAGGTGCAGTGAGATGCTGATTAAAAAACGAGAGCAAAAACAGGCCCATTTCAGGACATTGGCAAAGCTGTTGTGTAAGAGGGGGTTGGATGTCCGGTAGTGTTTCTGAAGGCTTTCAGAGCAGGGCTGCCTTGCTGCCATTGGGTCAAATATTAGGGACAGACCGTGTCTTCTAGACTGACAGAAACATCTGAAAAACATATGTGACAACGACATTTTGCAGTTTTCTTCATGTCTGTGTCGGTTTGTGTGTGTAGGGGATAAGGGCTGTGCCTCAGTCGCAGTCTCTTGCCCCAAGACAAGTGAGTATAAATAACTAGAGAAAGCAGAGCAAAGCTGAGCTGGATGGAGCCCAGAATAATCGTAACCCCTCAAGTCCTGGAGCTCTTCGCTGAGTCAGCCATGTTGAAAAACCATGTGGCGTTCAGTGTGTGTGAATGCAACTGCTCCATCTATTTATCTTAATGCACAAGCTCAAGATTTATACTTGTGTAAAAGTACTGCACTGTGCAACTGTACTGCTGCTGCAATCTCATAGGCACAAGTGTATCATAAGAAATTTTAATATATCATGCATAGATAAATAATACAGTTCTCCCTAGCATTGCACAACTAGTAGTTCAATCAATTTCATCTTTCATCTTGTCCCATGCCTGGATAAATGGAAATGGTTACACAAATTTGGTGTTAAATTATGCCATATCATTAGGCCACACTGAACACAGAAATATAGAATAGCTGAAAAGGGAACAAAACTACCAAAAATGTTTATACTTTCAGGATTTACTTATGCAAGCTTGTATAACTAAATGTACTTCCATTGTTTATATATGAATCATGCCCATAACTTAGCCTGAATACAGTGAATGTGAAATTAAACTGTCTGAGAATGAGGAACAGCGTGCTTCAAAGCCAATGATATTTTCAGTTAAATATCTAATTGTTTATTCATTAGAGATTTCCTATGCTGTCTTTTATCTGTAGGGAGTCCGGCAGATGGGATCCTCTACCCAGGGGACCAGGTACTGCAGATCAATGACAAAGTGCTGGAGGATTTAAGCTCTGAGCAGGTGGAAAACGTCTTGAGGTAAGATAAACTGCAAACACTACATCTTCCTTGTTCTTTAAGTCCATTTCTCAGCTGACTAATGCACTTCTCAGAACAACAGCAACCAGTGTGTCTTGTCTGTCCACTCAAATAAATGCTTTTCATTGTTTGCTGCACTGCATTTCTTACATGCAGAACGTCATAGGGTCAGGGTGTGTGTGTATGGGAAGCTTAGTACAGTGGGTCAAAGGGTCAAAAGAAAAAGTGCTTATTTGACATCTGGACACAAAGATAATGATAATTCTTCATGTTGCAGGGACATGGAGGATTGTATCACTGTAACCATCCTACGGCACATGACGGTGAGCACAAAGGAGATATTGACAAACTCTACATGGGAAAAAAACACCACTCTCTCTATGAATTATGAAAATGTCACCAGAGGCTGTGTTTCTAAGCATGTGACAGCAAACCACATTTTCTGAAAGGGATTAACTCTAAGATTGCCAACATAAATACAGTCAGTGTAATCACAGTGTGGGCTGCTGTCATGTTGTTTGGGTGTAATGTTGTTCAATCTGCTTTGAGGAGGACAGGATCAGGCTCTGTGTGTCACTGTAATGTCACTGGAGACTTGTGTGTTTGCAGAATCCAAAGTCGTCCATCATGTCTGCGGAAAAGAGAGCCCGCCTGAGGAGCAATCCAGTTAAAGTGCGCTTTGCAGAGGAAGTGGTGGTCAATGGGCACACTCAGGTTAGACAGGCTCATAACATCTTGATAAACTTAAAAAATAGCTAATTTGTTACACACAGCCCAGCTTTTGATTTCTAAATCTAGCTATCATATGTTGTTTGTTCACCATTGAACATGCATCTCAACTTACACAAAATAATCACAAAATAAAAGAAAAAAAATTAATATTTTATCATTTTATTTTTTAATTATTTTTTTTATTTTATAATCACTAGACTGTAATTAGCAAGAGCAATGAAAAAATTGTTTATTAAGAATGAATCAGGCTTGAATCATTCTTGTTTGTTTATCATTAATTAAGTATTTCTTTATGCTTATAAAGTGTTACCAAAAGTTATAAACAAAAAAAAAAACTGCTAAATTTTGCAAAATGCTAAATCTGTGTTCATTTTACATTCAGTGGTGATAATTTTATACTTTACTTTATGATTTATTTAATTTTTGGAGTCACATGTGTTTTTGTATTGTACAGGGAAACTCTCTCCTTTTCCTGCCCAATGTCCTCAAAGTCTATTTGGAAAATGGACAGACCAAAGCCTTCAAGTTTGACAACACCACCACAGTAAAGGTTTGTGCGTTACAGAATGTTAATGTGTTATGAGGTTTGGGGTTTCTCTCTCATTTTGGGTATCACAACAACAAATCTTATGGACTAATCTAGACAAAGTGTGTGTCATTTTTGTAGCAAAAATAATCAAATCAGTTCAAGATTTGGGTAACACTAATAGTAACAGGTTATTACTAATATTTTTGTTCTTTTTATGCCATGTTTCTATCAATCACTTTATTTATTTATTTTTTATTAATAATACTTCACAAGCATTAAATAATCCTTTAATGCTTTGTAGAGAAAAATGCAGTAAATTTATTCCATGAGCTGCATGTATAGAAGGATAACTCTTCAAACTGTAATCTTTGTAAACATGTTTGACAATGTTTAGTTTCTGCTGGTTTGTAAAGTGTATCCACCTGCTGCCTACTGACAGTGAAATTTGTATGTTTAAGGCATCTAAAATGTTGTTTTTTTTCGTTGTCCCAGGACATTGTTCTCACTCTGAAGGATAAACTGTCCATCCGGGCCATTGAGTACTTTTCCCTGGTGCTGGAACAACAGTACAGCATCACCAAGCTGCTGCTGCTGCACGAGGATGAGCTCATGCAAAAGGTGAAATACGAAATGTACTATAAATATACTGTATGCATGATCACACATCACACTATTAACACTGTCTGTGTGCCGGTCAGGTGGTGCAGAAAAAGGACACCCACGATTATAGGTGTCTGTTCAGAGTGTGTTTCATCCCCAGAGACCCCATGGACCTACTACAGGAGGACCCCTCTGCTTTTGAGTATTTCTTTTTACAGGTACGCAAATTTATGTCTTTATCCATTTGTGTCAGATCCCTCTAATGAAAGTAATTAAGTATTTTATCAAAGCATGACTGCGTTCATCACAGAGCTGTTGCACTTGATGTTTTACCTGTTCAAGTCTGCATTTCATTCTGAGATGAGGAGCCTTAGAGCCATGGATTTCTTTATTTCAGAGTTACCCTCTGAGCGATTCTCTTTTGTCTTTGGAGCTGTGTTTGTTCTGCTGTATGCCACATGTGTCCCTTTTGTTTTCACAGTCATGTTGATGGTTTGTGTGACATTTATAATTGTGTGTGTTGTATTTTGTATTGTAATGTTGTGTGTAAGAGTTCTACCTGTGTGTATTACCCTTTCTGCAGAGCGTTGGCGACGTGCTTCAGGAGCGCTTTGCTGTGGAGATGAAGTGTAACACGGCTCTGCGGCTGGCGGCATTGCACATGCACGAGAGACTTGATAGTTGTGGACAGACGAGGACATCTATCAAGAGCATTACGTGAGTCATACTGTATAACTTTCAGTGTGTGAGTGGTCATTCAAGAATGTAACTTATCCTGCTACTGTCATTTAGCCCTATGATTGTATTCTGTCATCTGAGGTGACTCAGGTGAGGAGTGGACTCAGGCAGGTCAAGCTAATCTCTGCATCACACCTTTATTTATTTTTATGCAACCAGTCAGGCAGCTAGTTACATAATATGTGCACTATTTTTAGACACTATCTGCTTTTTATGTCTCAATTATGTCATTGTCTTTGTAAATGGCAGGAAAGAGTTTGGCCTGGACAGCTTCATCTCCCCGACCCTCCTCGGAAACATGAGGGAGAAGGACCTGAGAAAAGCCATCAGCTACCACCTCAAGAAGATCCAGGCCCTCCTGGAGCCGCGACAGAAAGTAAAAACAGACAAAATCATAAACTTCATTAGGTTTAAAGAGACTTGATCACCTTGTCAACATGTTGTTTCAGGTCATAGCTGCTACTCAGGCTCGACTGGCCTACCTCACTCAGCTGGGAGAGCTCATTTCATATGGAGGGCGATCCTACAGTGCCACTATGATGGTAGGCTTTATTTTATTCTAATGTTGAGGAGTTCTTTTGACAAGACAGCATTGTTTGAAAGATATTATGCTTGATATTTTCCTGGCCTCATACAGATGACATAAAGATACTGGAAAAATGTTTTAACATGGAATTTCCCCATTGTGGGACAAATAAAGGTTATGCTATCTTATCGTAATAACACCCAATGAAGCATGTCAGTTTTATATTGTTATTCCAGCTCAGTGACCTCACAATATGCTCATTTCCATAGCCCTCCTATCACCCAATCAATAATTTGAAATCCATTATTAAATTACATTGTACATTATACTTTCAAGTTAATATCACTATGGGACAGATGATTTGCTGTGGTGAAATGCTTAAAAACAGTTTGCCCATCAGCTCCAGGACAGAGAAGTACCGGTGAGCCTTTTGGTTGGAGCAAAGTATGGCATGAGCCAAATCATCAACCACAAACTGAACGTGATCTCAACGCTGGTGGAGTTCAGCAGCATCAGCCGCGTGGAGCTGCTCTCAGAGTCGGAGAAAGTCAGCCTACTGCGCATCTCACTGCATGACATGAAGGTACAGAGCAAGTACTAAAATAGATGCAGTATGTTGTATTATTCACCAATACAGAGGCACTTACACACTGACACAGATAAGAAAAATGGATCCTCCTCGCACCATATTCTCACTCATGCAAATATAGGTCACATGGTTTTCTTCACCACACAGCAGCCTGGGGGATGTATCTATCAAAGTAATGCAACAATTTTAGGTCGGCTAGATGAATTGCAGTTAGATCAAAATTAGAGTTTAAATGGTCGCAATTGGCAAAGGCTTAATTTTTTAAAATAGTAAGTACTTCTTTGTAAACAACATAATATCTTGACTCCATTGTCTTTTGTTATGTGTAAAACATTCAACTCTTTTAGTTTAGACCTCTACAAACATGTGCTGTCTGAAATTCTTATCTTTCTTGAATTAGCTTAAAAAAGTACATTTGAAAATCTGTTCGCAATGTGATGTTTGATGTTTTTCCAAAATTGTTCAGCGTAAAGTCAGTGGTCTCAAAGGTGACAATCTCTCTCTTTCTTTCACTCCACTGCCTTTCCTTCTTTGTACCCTACTGTGGCTTGTTTGTCACTGTCGCTTTTACCTAATCTCCTCCAACCTTGCAATCCCTTCCCAGCCATTTGCCTTACTGATGGACTCTCTGGCAGCCAAAGACTTAGCATGTCTGCTGGGGGGCTACTGCAGACTCCTGGTGGACCCCAATGTCAATGTCTTCCGTCTGGGGCGCCCGAAAGTGAGGGTGCACCGGATACCTGCTGAAGAAGGTGTGTGTGGGAAGTTCGCCGTTGTAGAGGGCGTGTGCTATGAATCCCTGACAAGTGAGCAAATACTGTTTCTGGCTTTAGACCTAATTTAATAGACATTTTTCACACCTTATGTTGATGAATGTCACAAGCCAGTACGGGTAATGCTAGATATAAGAGGCAATCAAATATATATTTTCATAGGTTGTGTTCACGTTCACAATATTCAGAAATTGAGATCAAGACAGATTAATTCTATATTGCGTTCTATATTGATCTGGTTTATAGTTAAAACTGAACTAGTTTAAATTTCTCATTGAGGATCACCTGCTTCATGAAAATGTTCAAAATGATTGTATAAAGCTATCTATATTACATGTATTCAATCACAGTTGTTTTTAATGACAAAAATGTACTTCTTCTACTGCCTCTTTAATATGTCCATAATTATTGAACCTATTGACATTAAATTAACCAAAACAACTTTTGATTCACGAAAATCACTATGGTCATTTTTGATGCAATATTCTATCATTTGATCTGATTTTATATCTTTTTTAAAGATTGACATTGCCAACTGATACTTTGATATAAATCAGATTTCAGAATGTGAATGCAACCTATTACACTTTACTTAATGAGATTACCATTATTTCCATACTAACATATTTCTTTTTCCTGTTTATCATTTGTTCATCTTTACTGTGTTATTAGGTTATGTATCCCGCTGCTGTAGTGACTCAGATGAATCATCAGATGACGACGACCCAATGGACTCAAATCGCCATGACCCCGCAAGTCAGGACTGGGAGGAGCGGAGGAGAGAGGCGGAGGAGCAGAGGAGGGAGGAGGACCGGCAGGAGAGAGAGGAGCATCAGGGCAAACAGGAAGTCAAGATTATTGTTACCACGGAAACGAAAGAAAACGAAGGTGAAGAAGGTGCTTCAGGAAGTGGGTTGAGGAAGTTCGCAGTGATGGATGAGGACATTAACAGAGAGAATAACTGGTACCACACAGACCCACGAGTCACCTGTAGCTTCTCCAGTCTGTCCAGTGGCTCTCTGAGTGCTGCTCTGGATGACAGCAGCAGCAGCACCTCGGCCAAAACTTCATCCCGTTCAGAGGTGCAAGCCGCTATAGACGTGCACCACCCCTACCTCCTCGATACGAAAGCCCACCAAGCCCCGCTGCGACCCACCAACCTCAACTACTGCGGAACTGACAACTCGTACTTGTGCTTTACAGACCTCTCCAACTCTGATTTCATGCCTAGTCCGGCAGGGGCGACGAGTGATGACGATGATGACGATGATGAGGAAGAGGAGGAGCATCCACTTAAATCACTTCGACGCATTTCTAAGATTCCCAGTTCGAGGGATTTGAGAATGATCGACAGCACGCCTTTTAAAAGATCGCCAATTAAAAAGAAAAAGACTCCCCCAAAAGTCCCAGTTAGAACAAGTTCAATACCTGGAAATAAAGCAGCGCAGGCAGAACATCGGCTCTCGAAGGATGAAGATGCAATGCGCCTTACACCTTCTCCCAATGTTGTGCCATCTCTCTTGGTGAAGGAAAGTGCTTCAGAGTCTGAAGAGGAGTTTTACGATGCAAAGGAGAGATTCACGCCCCCAGTACCAGATCTTTCCGGTTTGTTGAACAATTTGACTAACAATAAATATAGTTGGGTATTGTTATGTTTATCACAGTCTTTTGTCATATTTTTTAAACATTCTTAAATGCTTACTATTTAAAAATATGATTTCAGTCTTTTTCAGAGTGATGAAAAAATAAGACCATTGCCATAGTGATTAACAAGTAAAAACTATATTTGTTTTTCTTTCTAGATAAAGAGCTTGCTGATCGATGCAATGCTAATCGCCTGAGTGGCAGTTGGAATGGTTTCCCTGCATCATCTGGAAAGGCTCCTCCCTCTCCCCTCGCTACTAAATCCTCTAATGTCAAGAAGGAATTGGACATGCCTAAAACTCAATCAAGTCAACAACTTAACAAAGTGCAGCCAAGTCCCCCAAAGCCATCTCCCAAACCTGAAGTTAAGGTAAAACCACCAGTGGCCCCTAAGCCTCAGCTGCCTCCCAAGCCTAAAATCAACCCTCCAAAATCACCCCAAAAGGGACAGTCGTATGCTCACTGTAACGGGGACGGCTCGGGACGGCTCTCCTCAGATCTGCTGGAGATGGAGCCGGAAACAATGGAGTTTAAGTCAGTCACTTCTGGAGCAGGGGGGCTGCCTCTTTCCTCTCCCCTGATCACTGCTGTCCGCTACAGACAGCAACCACTCCCCAGCACCACACTGCAAACTGAGGAGAAGAGGCTGCAAAATGGACTGAAACCAAATAAAGAGGTTCCACATGAAAATGGAGTTTCAAAAGACAAATATATTATAGATAAAGATGGTGATGTTGAGGTACAGAACAATGGTACAACCACATCTGCTAAATGCCAACCGTCAATGCCACGCTCAAATTCAGGTACAAAACTTGCTCCTCCTCCAGTACCCCCAAAACCCACTGGCCCAATAAACCTTATCCCCTTGTCCTTACCTGCCAGTTCTCCTGTATCTCCAACTGACCCAAACAAAAGCATATTTAACCCTCCAAATGGGATCTACCCTTGGAGCAGTCGCAATGGAACCATCCAGTCTGGACCTAAGAGGGTGTCTCTGAGCCACGAGAGCCTTTCACCCAAAAACTCAGAGGCGCCTCTCACCCTCACTACCTCCCTCACCTCCACCAACTCTGCAGGCAGTGGAGGGCTCGAGAGCAGGGAGACAGGGAGGTCTGGCTCTGGGTCCGATCTGCGCACCAGCTCAACCAGTCTCGGGGGGAGACTTCCAGCTTCGGCCCTTAGAGGAAAGATCCAAGCCCTACCGTGGTACATGACGCGCTCACAGGAAATCTTAGGGACCCTCGATTACCCATCAACCAGCTCCATCAATGGCGACACATCTGGATTTGGTTCTGGGCTGTCTGTTGCCAGCGGACTATCAGATCTGAACAAGACACCTGTAAAGGAAAAGGACGCTTGTATTGCCTCAAAATTTGAAAAGAAGGGAGAGTTTTTAGAAGATGGGGCACAGGTTGTGATAGCCACTTTCAAAGAAGCCCAGGAAGTGACATCACACATGAACAAAGCCAATGGGATAAACGGGTCGTACCCAAACCTAAACAGTATCTACAGTGGCAGTGTGTCTTCGGAGCAGCCACAATCTCGTCCCAACTCAGCAGTGGGGCTTAGAGGGGTGATGAACATGCATGAAGGAGGGGATTCTCCCACATCCTCATTAGCAGACAGTACTCCTCCACAGCAACACAAAGACGCATGCGGGTGTCGGACTGTTTATGCTAACTGCTTTAGTGGAGACAGTGAGGATGGGGTCAGCTTTGACGAGGAGATGACTGTTTTTGAATTCTCCCGACGAACAAAACCTAAACCGACCAGCCCTGCGCCTCCCCCTGCTCCTCCGACTTCATCTTCCAACTCTAATCTCATTTCACTGCTGAGGGACAACCCCAGACCACTCTCTACCTTCTCCACTGCATCGTCTGACTTTAGTCCGCTTGTCTCTTGTCCGGTCTCTCCTACTACATCACTAGGAAATCCTCTTCGATCTTTCACTAATAAAAACTATGGTGGGCTCAAGGGTGGTTTCGCTACTTTACGGCAAGATATTGACCAACTCCTCCTGGTGTTGGAACAAGGCGTACTTGAACAAGAAATATTAAACCATGAATCGGATCAAAAGGGTCTAAAAGATGAGCCAGATTTAAACCACAATGGGACTAATAACACAACTCGTGGTGTCTATTGTAGCAGGAAAAGCCAAATTTCTATGAGTGAAGTTGAGAGAACTCTACTTCAGACTGAGGCCAGGCGATTGGCATCCGGATGTCAGAGAGCCACACGTGTTGGCTGGGCCCCAGATGAAGCCTTGCGTTCCCTGTCCAATAGTTTCAGTGCACTGGTCCAGTTATCCGCAGCTTGTTTGCGAACCAAACCGTGTAGTCGCTGTGATGTGTGCCAGAGTGTGAGTGGAACATATAAAGATGCTGCAGAGGACAGCCAGGAGCCTATGGACAAGCTAAAAGAAATACTAGGACTGTATCGGGAGTTTGTGGGGGCAGTTGAGAGCGCGGGGACAGGGGCAGGACTGAAAAATCAGGGGGAGACAGATGGTGTCCGCCTACTGGCCAAAAGATGTACTGTACTTATCTCCTCTGTGTTTGCTTTGACACAACTGTTCCGCACACAAACTTTAGAAACTTCAGACCCTCCAAGTCAAACGTCTAACCACGCAGCTAACCACACGCCTGGTCCAGTACCTCTCAAATTCTGACTTTACCCCATCCCATTCATATTTCTTTGACTTTGGGCTTAAACAAGAGCCTGACACAGTTGTACTCTCCTGTAACCTTGTTGTATAGTGCCAAGTTGCCAACCACAATTCAGCATATACAAACTTTGAATACAACAGCCACAAACCAACCGCAAAATGAGGAATTCTTATTAACTTGGCCTCTTCCTGGACGCATATGGACTATGCATCTGTACATATGGATTTTATAATCTTATTTTATGATATAGTATGTGTATGTAAGAATGAATTACCTGTGTATGTATTTATGTATTTATTTTTTACAATGTTTGCACCATGGTCTGTGGTGTTTCTGGTGAAAAAATTAACACTATGGATGTCACTGGAGAATTTTTTTTTTTTTTTATTCTAAACAACAGTATTATATGTTATTTTTGCTGCTTAACAAATTTTCACTCCACAAGGTGTAATCTGTAAATT
Source organism: Periophthalmus magnuspinnatus (assembly GCF_009829125.3). NCBI lineage: Eukaryota > Metazoa > Chordata > Actinopteri > Gobiiformes > Gobiidae > Periophthalmus > Periophthalmus magnuspinnatus. The sequence continues at coordinate 6,410,594 of NC_047135.1, read as the reverse complement.
GTCGTTTTCGAAGTATAATTTACTGACAAGTTTTACAAATAATCTTGGTCCTAATTGCAAAAAAGCAGTACTGGATTTTTTTCGTATGCGACTGCACCTTTATATAGATTTAGTTGTTTACAGTTACTCATTTTAATGGGCTACATTACCAAGCAGGGAGAGCACTTTTGACTGTTACAGATTGCACCTTTTTGGCACTCTCCTTTCGTGAAGTGTTTTTACCCATAATTCCCTTGTCCTCATAGTACCATTCTCCAAATGTATGCAGTATTATATTGTTATTCTAGTTTTTCCATGAGATATTTATTTCCTAGTGTGTGAGTTGGGTCCAAGAAGTAAAAAGGGGATCAATTGAGTGTAGTTTAAGGTTTTGTCTTGACACTAGTGTGACTGTTATGCTTAAAATGTAGCAAGGATCCAAAGTCTTAAACTGTTCGAACACTGAGCCACTAATGTCCCCACAATGGTCTCTTCTCTGGACACCACCACTATAACAATAACATGGACTGACTGCTGTAGATATAAACATGAATATCTATGTTGTTTTTTTTTTGTCTTTAGTTTATGGCTATGCAAATCAAACCCACCCTCCACGTATTGTAGTCTTGTTTTATTGTGTGAACATTTAAAACAACAGTAGCTGCATTATGTTTCTATAAATGTAATGGGTGCTTTCTTTGTTTGGAATGTTTAACTTTGATCTGATTTGAAGAAAAAAATGAAAGCAACATTCTGCATTGTTGCATGGCATTAGCATAAAATATACTGTCAATGTGAAAACCCTATCTGTACTGATGTCTGGGATTATTACATTGTTTGCTAATGTATAGTACTCACTAATTAGCAGCTGACCATATCACATAATGCCTGCTCATCTGATTGAAAGGAGGATTTATTAAGATGCCTACCAGAAGTGAATTAGAAAATAAGGTCTTATGTATTGATTTGAGAGTGTATAAATTTGTTTAAAGGAGCATTAATGGGAAGATTGCAGCCAGATACATTTTCTAAATGTTCTAACAAGATGACACAAGATGTTATTGAAATAATGATGTTTGGGAAAAGATGCCTTCTCATTGCCATAACAAGAAGCTCCATTGTAACACTTTTGAACTCTCAGGAGCCTCTTCTGTTTGTGTCAGGCTACTAAACAATGGAGAAGCCTGGGTTACATTTTAATCTGTGTACATCTGTAAGCATTGGTCAAATCATAACAAATGCATTTCATTATGAAAGGGACATTGTGCGTTACATGTGGTCACTTTCCCATACCCACTTACAATAAACTAAATATACCAAGTTGTTATAGTGTATTTTCATGGATTCTTGGGTTTTGCACTAGGTTCAGACATGTGGTACTCAACTAGAAGGTTATAGACTTTTGTATTTAGCTCCTTCCTTGTGTGGTTAAGTGGAAAAGGCAGATAATGGTTAATATGCTTTGTGGTCTACAGGGTTATTTTATAATGTATGGGATCCTGATAAAATATGAATCACATAGACAATAAGCTTTAAGGTGTTGTAATGCAGCGGTTACTGCTCTGATCTAGTCCTCATGTGGGGCTGCCCTTAATCTGATCATTATCTGCGACGTCTCCACAGTAATCTGCAAAGTCACATCCACAGTTCAAAACATGTTGACACTGAATGTTATTGTGGTTGTGGATACAAGGCAGATGTTATAAGGTTAGTATAAATCAAACATAAATCAAAAAAGTGTCATTGTTTACTTTGTACCTGCACCTTCTGCTAGCCTCAAGTACACGATCATGTTACAGTCCATGTTTTGTAAAAGAGGACATCATTTTTTCATAATTAGGAACTGGCTAAAAATATATTTTATGCATTTTTTGATACCCTGCCACTTCCTAGTTGCACAAAAATATGGTTTAACAAGTTCCTGAATATGAACAAGTCAGATTTTCTTGTAATGGTTTACAAAACAATGATAATGTTACATGATAGTAGAAGCAAAAATTGTAACATGAGCAAATGTGTTTCCCTGCACATTGTGTCATTTGCTTACAAACCACCACAGACACCACTGTCAACATAACAATGTTTACTGACTTGTGCTTCAGGGAAATTACAAAGATCATTTAATGCCATCAACATTGCCCCAAATTCACAAATTAAATACCAAACCAATGTATATCAAATGTAAAACCCTAGAAAGCTCAGAAAGACAAAGCTGTTGATGGCCAACCACACAATTGACAGCTTGAGTTTTTTTATGCCACTGGACATTATCCCCTCTCTCTGTCTGCTCACTCTAGTCTAGGGGAGATTGGTCTAAGCAGCACTTCCCTACAAGAGCCCTGCATCTACTCAAGCTTGAAATCTGAGCCCATTATGTCAACAGATGTTACAGGCAGGAAGGAGAGTGAGCGTGAGGAAAGCTGTAAAATCGTCAGCTCAATATGATTCATGATATAAAGTTGATATAAAGATACAAAGGGCATGCTATAGTTATTTTTGAATGTTGATCTGACGGTACTATTGTTTTACTGTACTTTACATCAATGTGCACTTGCCAGAAACACCTAAAAGCAATTTAGAAAAGTCATGGAAAACAGTTCATTGTTGCTTTGATAAAAAAAAAATAATAATAATAATAATAAAAATCGTATGATCAACTGGCAGCATAAAGCAGGAAATTCAACATTTGGTTCTTTTGCCTTTTTTACACATCAATGGCCAAATCCACAAACGTATGACAAAACAAAAAGGACAAATCGATTTTTTTACATGAATTTTTGGGCACATATTTGAGACAATGTTTTCTACAAAAACACTAACTACTGAATAGGCCTCAACTTGGACTTTTGAAAAAGGTGCTGCCCCAAATACTGGACATGAAGGAAAAGGGGCGTGTCACTTGGACCCTGGCACATACTTTATATAGGCTTTATATACTATGACAACAGTAAAAAGTCATGATGGTAGATTACATCACATTGGCCCCCTTCACACGTGTAACTTCACTACTGTCTCTGAAACATTTTGATTTACTTAGTGCATTAGCGTGATTTTTTTGCACAATAAACTTATCCCTTTAAATAATGACTTTCTATAGGCTTTCTCTTTAGTTGACTTAGTTGTAGCTCTTTCACAGGAGCTTTAACAGGAACTCGTAGGTAGCATTTATGATCCCCCAAGATATCAATGAGCGGTAGTAGTTTAACTGGGCGCCCCTGAACAGCATTAGTAAACTGCCACCCCTCTCTCTCCACACGGTCAAGAACACTTTGCTGCAGGACTGAAATTCTCCACCAACCTGAGACTGAGCCCGGGATTTAACAACATTTAGAGGATAAAACATAATGCCCAGGCCAGCCCCCAATAATCCCCCACACACAAAATCACTGATGAGGTGTCCTGCTCGACTGCTAGCTTCAGGGAGCTGCTCCTTTATGGGGCCACGAAAGCCAAAGAAAAGCACATTGCTTGGACCATTGCGGAGGAGGATAGGCACCAGTCCACGATAGCACTCTCTGATGCCGTACTCTGACATAAGTGTCCTAAAAGTGTGGCCGGTGTTGTTGAAGCGTCCGTGGTGTCGGTGGTCTTGTAAGAGCGTCTGCACACGCTCAAAAGGAGTAAGAATAGCTTCAGTAGTCCCAGCTAAAGCAGCAGCAAAGCTTCTTGTGACAATCTCAGGCACTCCACTCCCACCAGCCAAGTCCAGCAGGACTCTGGAGAAGTCCTCATACAGGCCAAACATGATGGCCACTGTAGTACTTTTCTGGAGCAGTGGGGGCAGTAAACCACGATACAGATTCCTCAGACCATCCCTCTGCAGTTGCTGCACAGCCTCAGTAGCAATCACACCATGCAACTGCTGTCGAAACAGTACCTTCTGGATTGGAAAAGTTACCAATATGTTGGTAAATGCAGCCAGTGACCCACACACATAATGCTTTCCTTGAGGTCCCAGTCTGGCAGTGAGCATCCCCTCCGGCAGCAGGCCACTGCCACCTGTCGCCAGAGCGGCCTGAGGCTGAGGAGTCCGGGCTGACTCAGAGCCCATAGTGCGAACAGCCATGAATGGCTCAGTGCAGCTCAGTGTACCTCATCAACCCCATTATGCACCTGTAAAAACAGGAATAAAACCATAAAATTATATAAAGGATTAACTTTAAACTAGTGTTGTCTGGAAATGGCGGTAATGATGAACTCAATCTTCAGCCACCTGCTATAACCAGTCTTTCACTGATAAAAAGGTCTTACGCAATTAAACTGATAAGCACCAGCTACTACCCTACTGAGGGGTATTAGGTACTATAATGCCTTTATGCATAGCATATTAAAGTATTGTAAGGAGTTTTACTAAACAAGTCAAGTAAAGTGTTCTGAGTGAATTTAAATTAAGCCAACCGGAAAGAATAATGTTGGGCTATATTTAGGAAATAGTCTAAATTTGAACTGAAAGGTTAAAGGTTCTAGTGGTGATTGAACCCTAAGGTCACTGGAGGTCACAAAACAGTCTCCAAAATGTACTGCCTGCCACACATCATGTAAAAGTGCTGACTTCACACTAAACATGTGTCAGATTACTATAGAAAATTACTAGCCCCCTTATCCTTACTACCACAGTTGCAATTTATCAAAGTCGCATTAAGAATATTAGTCTGTAAGACTATCTGAACAAGACTGTCTATGATCTATTGACAGTTCATTGAACTAGCCATGTTATGCACATCTATTTTCCCCAAGGTTTTTTTTTTTTTTTAATCGTACAACCACACAACGATTTAAATTAGAATTCGATTTCCTAAAGTAAACATTGGGAATTCTTCACGGGTCGCTATGTGGTGAGCGAACAAAATATGCAATGTCATTATAAACACGTAGCTTATGTGATTGTTCACTGAAAGTTAACAACCACTAGATGCTACTGCTGGTGCTAGTGCTACAGTGGTTGTAGATTGACATGTTTAATGCACATTTTAATATTCAACTGCCATACGATTTGCCGAAATAAGGCACTAACCGAGGTCAACGTTATTCATTGCAGACAGACTTCGTAGAATCGGGGGCCAGGCTTGAATTTGACAGGGTTACAGTTAGCATGCTAACTGGCTAAATTCAAAACGGGTGGGTGGTTGGAGACTGGAGTACAGAAAATGCACAATGCAGTTTACATGGGTTATGTGCTGTCATATTGGTACTTGCCTGCCCCGGACCTGGTGTTGTCCTTTGAGTGTTTGCAGATTTTGGGCAACCACAGTAGGTCGTGTAGAATCTGCACCAAAGCAGGTGACCCCTGCAACGCACCCTCTGCGCCTGCGCACTGCTGTACCACCACGAGGAGTAATGGGAGTCTCAAACAGACATAACTGCATGGACGGCACTGGGTGGGGGGGCAAGCGGACCCTCAAGACCCCCCACCCATTCAAACCATCATTAATCACCACATCTATTTTTTTTTAATTTTTTTTTTATTTTCATAAACTTAGAAAAATACAGATGTGGTAAACACCAGGCCCATTTGCATATTTTGCCTGCATTACAGATTACAGCATAAACTATTTATTTAACATTCATGTTATGGCTAGCTATGGGAATTTGCCTCTGGAGGATTATATACAAGGATAAAGCATAAAGATAAGGTAAATTGGCTAATAAATATAAATAAATACAGAAAACATAATAATTTTTTTTTCGCCCCCTCATCATGTAATCTGGACCTCCCAATGCATGAAAATTCTCTGGAGCCGCCACTGCATAACTGTGCCGTATGTATGCTCGTATAAAGCACAATATCAAAGACGAAGAAAACTTACAGCCACATCTGTAATGTGTGGACTTCTCATTAATCTATTAAAATGGAAGTTTTTTTCTCACACGACCAAAGAATGTAAACGTCAATCAAGCGACCTGACGTCATCAACACGCGTCCGGAGAGTCGGTAAATAAAGCGTTCAGTTGTTCTACAGTTTGTAGGTTTTTAGTTATAATTGTACTTTGGATAGGTGATTTGTTGTTTTTTTTTGTTTTAATAGAATATTATAGACTTTGCATGTAAACCTTTATTTTATAAGGCGCTAAAGCTAGCGCCAGCGACAAAAACGGTGCAAAATTTATTGTGCCTGGTGAATAGCGGCTATTGGCAAAACACCTGCGCCGAAAGAAAGGAAGATTTATGAGGTATTACTTTTCACTGACAATCAAAAACATTTGGTCATGTCAGCGCAAAAGGACTGCGAGTTTTTGGTCAAAAGAGCTCGTGAGTTGGTCTCAGATGATCCTTGTGCGGCCAAAGCCTGGCTCATCACAGCCAGGACTCTGTACCCAGCAGACTTCAACATACAGGTGACCCTGAACCTTACTCTCTAGTACAAAACACAAAGATCATTACATTAATTAAAAGAGTCTTCTCTTGAAAGTGATCTATTGAAATAGGTTTTTCCTCTCTTCTCAGTATGAAATGTACACAATTGAAAGAAATGCAGAGAAGACATCTTCTGCTGGAAGGTTACTGTATGATATGTAAGTTTTTCTTTCACATACATTCAGGGTTTTGTTTGTTATTTGAAACAACCTTGAAACCCTGAAATAATCTTGTAATGTAATTTTTAATATTCTTTACGTTTCTAGGTTTATTAACTTTCCTGAACAGCCTATAGTTTGGCGGGAGATCAGTGTCATCACAGCAGCTCTACGAAGTGACTCCCAGGATAAGCACACACAGTTCCTGCGAGGTGAGATAAATTGTTGTATGTGTTATGTTATGTTCTTATCCATGCAATTTTTAATTTGATTGATTTTTAGGGCTTTTTGAGACACTTCCTGCCCGTGTTCAATGTGAAATGCTCTTAAAAGCCACAGAGCAGTGTTTTAACACTTTGGAGAAAGCAGAAATGCTGTTGCTTCTTCTAAAGCGATTCCCTGAGTCTGTCGTCCAACATGGGGTTTGTAATGACCACATACACGTTACTGTATAGTGAATTGTGCGTTATAACACTTACTAATGACATAATTTTATTCTGTCAGGTCAATCTTGGGGAAACATTGTTGGAAGCTGAGGTGTCAGAGAATGTGGAAACTCCTGTTAATTGCTTTAGAAAACTTTTTGGTAAATGAAAAACAGTGTTTATTTTCTTAATGTCTTATTGTAACTATCTTATTAGTTTAATGACTTCAATGGTTTGTTATTCACTTTTAGTTTGTGATGTCCTTCCCTTGGTTATCAACAACATGGACATGCGTTTGCCAGCTAGCCTAATGCAAAAATATATGTTGAAAGCTGCAGAGTTTTATATTGGTTATGTTACACGGGGACCTTCACCTGATGCTCCTATACAAGGTAAATTAGATCACTGGCAGTCACATTAAAATGGTCATATAACATCTATTTTCTTTTTTTTTGTTTTTTTTGAAGAACACCCAGTGACATAGAAACACATACAATATTTACAGCTTACTATTTACAGAGAAAGTTGTGTTGATGTGTAAAAGTGTTTGGGGGGGAGTACAGTACGGTACCTGCATTATTCTGTCTTGGTTGGTTTTCTTTGTAAATATGTGTGTGTGGGGGGGGGGGGGGGGTGTGTGTGAGTGTATGAGTGTGTGTGCGGAGATAAAGAAGTAATACTAATAATATTAATAATAAAAGTAAAGATAACGATAACAGGTTTTATTATTGCTGTCATACTCAGTGTTGGTCAATATTGCTCTATGTTAGTTTTGTGGTCCTAATGGTGGTATTGGGTATTTAGATTTAAATGTAAAATGTGTGTGCATGCGTGTCCTGTACAATGCATTAAAAGAGGCAAGGTTTTGGTGAGCCCGCACTCAAGGGGCAGTACCCCCTAGCAACGCGCCCATTCCTTGCTAACCCTAATCCTTTTATGTATTTGTTGTCAATTATTATTATTCTTGATTAATAATTAATTTATTATGATTAATAATTGTTATTATTGTATATTTATATATATATATTATATATGTGTGTATATTTAAATTAAATTTAAATATAACATCTATTTTCCACAGGGGCTCAGGATGGATCTCTAAAATCCCCTTCTATGTCTCGTGGATCACAGCGTTATGTGATTGATGGCCTTTCAGAAAAGTCCTCTGTTGTTTCTGAACCATGGGAAAAGCTGTTGGACATCCTGTCTGTTGTGGGCACGCGGTGTGAGTGGCAGGGAGACAAAGGACAGAGGTACTTCCAATCCAGTTTTCAGTATATGGCAAAAACAATTGTATCCCAGTTTTTTTGCATTGGAGAGAAAAGCACTGAATCGTGAGAGAACAATTACAAATTAATTTCATATTTTATTTTATTATCGCACACCACTACTTTAATCTTTGTAACTGTTTGTTATGTCTCTACCAGAAGTTACGTGGACATGCTACACAGAGTAAAGGAGTTGTGTCGGTACTTACCTGGTTTGGAAGGCGAGACTCTGTCACGGTGTTGCAGTCAGGTGGTCATTTGTGCAGCACTGGTCCTTTTGCGCAGTGCTTTCCTCTATGTCTCCGCAGTGCAACCGGCATTGTTCCAAGGTCTGTTTCTATTGTAGTGTATCATTTATTTTACTATGCCATTTAATGCTAGATGAACTTAACCTTATGTTATTGTTACAGGTGTTAATGGGATGAGTTCTGGACCATGGATTCTTGTGGAGGATTTGAGCTCTGTGTATAATGATATAGAGGTGGAGAGAGGAGCTTTGAAACACGCACATAAGAAACGTAAACTTGCAGATGGGAGAGAGAAGACGATGGTAACAATTCGTGCAAATGCTAAGCTTGTTACATACTCATGTTTTTGAGTCATGATGGTGTTTGACTTAAATCTCATTATAGAGCTCAGATGATGAAGAAGGCTTGGGAAAGGGCCGTGGGCGACATATTGTAGTTAACAAGACTGAAATGCCTGGCTGGTCAGAAACACTCGAGAGCTTTAGAACAGCAAGAGAGAGCTGGGACCTTCTTCACTCACATGAGGCCTTAGAGACCGGTAAACGTCTACAAAATCTCCTTGATAAAGATGAACATTTCTACTCATACACTCTTTAAATTAGGTGTATTTCATTTACTAACACTCTTGTATTTTCACAGAATTTAAAAAGATTTGTGCTGCATGGAAAACGGAGAGCTGGATGTGGTTCAGAATATTCCTCACTGACATGATAATATATCAGGTGAAAAAACACATTTTTCTTTATATATATATTCATATACAAGAATTGTGCAATAAAAATTTAAGAAAACTTACAAATAATGTGTTTTTAAATTATTGACCTGTAGGGCCAGTACCGTAAAGCTCTCTCCAGCTTGCACCAGATGGCAGCAGTACAGCAGCCTCAGCCGGGGCAGCAGAGCCCCTCGGGACAGGCCAGTCTAGAGCACCACAGGGCTCTGATTCAACAGGCCTCCTGTCACTATGCACTGGGAGAGTACAGGGTATGTACGCAGATAGCTTACTGTTACGTTACATATAGATTATTTTTACATGATGTTTACTATATTATTCAGATGGCCTGTGACAAACTATTAGATGTGGTTAGTGGACTGGTACCCCCAAATTATGAACAGACTAAAAGTTCAGAAGACTCAGGCCGCCTCAAGGTCAAATCAAGAAAAGGTCAATTTTACAACTTACGAAACATCCTAAGCATCAACTTTTTATTCTTTTATCAATAGACTATCTCTTTTTTTTTCCACAATTAGGCAATGACCTAAGATTACTGCCATGCACCAGCAAAGCCATCCTACCCTTTTGCCTACAGCTGATGTTGGCATGTTTCAAGGTACTTAAATGTGCAAAATATATAATTGAATATGAGTGATTTACACTTCACCCGTGTTAGACCTTGATTTTAATTTTTGCCTTCTAGCTCCGAGCTTTTGCAGAAAGCCATGATGACTTGTCCCTTGGTCATGTGATAGTTCTTCTGCAGTATGACTGGCCACAAGGCGAAAGCCTGTTCCTCAAAGCAGTGGATAAGATCTGCCAGCAAGGCAGTTTCCAATATGAGAATTTCTTCAATTATGTCACCAGTATCCTTAACAATCTGAATGCATCTCTTTGCATTATTACTTAAAAAAAAAAAAAAAATTCTAAGATGTAGATTTCCTTAACCCATACTTTTTGTGAGACATCGACATGTTAGAGGAGTTTGCTTACCTGCGCACACCTGAAGGAGGAAGGATCCAACTTGAGCTGCTGCCCAACCAGGGCATGTTGATTAAGTAAGTTTATTCACAGGTAACACTGCTCTTTGGCATTGTTCAGTTGACTCTGCACACTCCCGTTCAGTTGGTGTGATTTTATGAATACTGTGATATAGGTTAAAAATCAAGGCCTGTGAGGAACATACTATGAACTGAAATGTTTTTGGAGGGGGCGTTAAAATGAGTAGGGGTTTGATGTAAAACAAAATCCATCTTTCTGTCTTGTGAAAGTAGAGACAGTTGACTTCTCCCTCACTGAGTTGTTGAATGTTGCTGTCCCTCAGGAACCCTAGTCCCGCCCTGGGGGTGGAGTTAAATACTCTTCTGCTCCAAGGGGTACAGACGATGGACAGGTACCCCAGGCCCCTCCTCCCACAGTCCCCTCCCGCACCAGTCACCTCTCCTCCATCCCCAACACCAAGGCTTGTCATCCCCCAGTTTGATTTGAAACATCAAGAGTTAGCCATTCTATGATTTCCTGTTGAGTTTGTTTATTTTAGCATCTGCCTGTCTTTTTGTTGTCATCATCTTTGTTCTATCAAGGTTCTGTGAATCATTTTTGCCATTTAATTTGTATATTTGTTTCATTTAGTTTCTGTGCAACTCTTGTTACTGGCTGTTTTCATTCAGTTTAGTGTGTCACAGTACAACATTGTGAAAGAGATCCTCGGCATATTGTTGTCTATTAGAAATATTCTTTTAAAACACCACTCCTCACTTTTGTTTTGTCTGTGTTTGTGTGCACTCTTGCAGACATCACACAGTCACGCGAGGAATCACTAAAGGAGTAAAAGAAGATTTTCGTTTGGCCATGGAGCGCCAAGTGTCTCGCTGCGGAGAGAATCTGCTAAATGTGCTGCACCGATTCTGCATCAACGAGAAGATCATCATCATACAGTCTCTTCCTTGACAAATGCAGAAATCCCCACCAAATTTTCAACTTTTTAATATCAGTGACAGGTTTCAAGATGCACTTAACATTCTCTGCTTCAAATCACTGATAATTCTATTTATCATCCACTGTCAGTGAACTATATATGTAACATCGGTTTTCATATCTTCAATACTCAACACTGTATTTGTCATAAAAAATGCATTTTTGTCTTTTGAAAGTAAACTTTAATGGTTTTGTATAAAAATGTATTTGATTATTTATTTATATATATATATATATATATATATATATATATATATATATATATATATATATATATATATAATTATAAACACATTTAGTGTACATCATAACAGTCCATTTTCAGCATTTATTGTGAATGAAATCTTTTTACATGCAAGTTAAGGCAAATTGGGCCTAGTGTTGCCCAAAAACATGTTACCCAATTATTATTTATCTATTTTTTTACTCTCCAAGTCACTCCTCAAGTTCTGTAGCAGGTGCGCTGGGTATATTTGACTGCAATGCTGCTCGAAGATTGGCCCAAAACAGCCTCTGCTTGGCCTTCTCCTGTGGCCACTCTAAGTAGGTGTGTCTTCTCATCATGGACTTCAGCTGGTGGTACTTGGATGGTATCAGATATTCCGGCAAGGGCTCCAGCAAAACCAATACAACACTGTCCGGTCCACGTGCTTGTCTCTGGTGTGTTGCAAAGTACAGTTCATAATGGCACCACTCACTCTTCACAAAATGAGCAGAAAGAACAAAAACTGATCTTCGGCTTTTTTGCACACAGTTCATGATATTGTCAATAATTGTTCTCCCTGGCATAAAATGTTTCTCATGATGGCAAATTCTTAACTCTGACAGATTAGGAAGCATTGAGTCGTGTACCCATTCTGCATTATGTTGACTGAAAGAAGCAAAAGCATGAAATTCAACACCCACTAGGTCCTCTATTGGTATATTCTGTCTTCTTGCTCTATGCTTCGCTCTTGTCCACTGTAATATCATCCCCATATACCAGGGCACATCAAAATGGTGGCATGCAACCACTATTGCTATAATTGTGAAGATAGCCGGGCATAATATGGTAGCAGCTAGGAGGCCGGTGTTGCAAGAAATTTCAGGTATTGATGCATCTCTCAGTGTGGTGTTTCTCAGTTTTTCAGGATACAGACAGTAGTAGCCTGATGGCCAGTTTAAGATGTTTACTTTTGTTCCGTTTCTTTCAGATTTCATCCCAAGGTTTCTGAATTGACGCAAAGAACAAATGCAAGTGAAGGGGTTATGACTAATGTCTAAGATGTTTAACAGTGGACAGCTTTCCAGTTTCTGTACAGATGGGGCATGCAGTGAATTTGACTTAAGAAGAAGTGTATTCAGCATAGGGAATCCCTTGCATACGGGTAAGTCACGCAGCCTATTGCTATTGAGGTTTATAGATACAAGATTTTGAAATTTTATAACTGTTGAGGGCACCACAGAAACCTGATTATTTTCCAGGTCTATAATCTTTATGTGTTTTGGCATACAATTGAATACATTCTCAGTCAGACTGTTGGAAGACAGGATCATAGTAGTGATATTTGGAGACCAGAGACACTCCTCAAATCCATCATAGACCAAAGAGTTCTGGCTAACATCTAGTTTCTCTAGTGAAATCATATATTGTATGCGTTTGCTAATTATCTGGAAATTTTTTAAATTGTTGTCAACTAAATTCAGTGTTTTTACATTTCTCAAATTCTTGCACTCAATGATTTTTTCATCAACGACTCTGTAAAATATACTGTCTGACAGAGCACAGTAGGAGAAGTTGAGATGCTGGATTGGACTTGGTGACTTGGGGCATGTCATATGAATGATTGAAGTCTCAACGATTTCCAGTTTGAGGACAGGAATGTTGATTAAAAAGTTGTAAACTGCATCTTGTGAGAAAAAGACGGACCTCACCTCTGCTCTTCTACCTGACATGGTTCTAACATTGGATACATTTATCACTGGAGTGTCCGATTGAGGCAAATCTGTTAATGCAACATCAGAGAAGGTAACATGTAAAGTTGATGTTTGCAAGACAGCATTCACATAGTTGGTGAAGTCTTTCCACTTAATCACAAAATTTGAAAGATACAAAGAAGTGGTGTAGATTTGTTTTGTTGCGCTTAATATATCATTTAATATTTGAAAGCCTTGTGTCACATTTGTCAACTCCACTCTGTGAAAAAAAGAGAGGGCATCAGACACCAAATCATGATGAATTTGTTGAGTTTTAAGGAAGGATATCTCAAGTTTTTCACTTTGAACATCTTGTAAGCTTTTGTCTTCATAGTCAAATTCCTGTCCAACATACAGAAACATTTCCACTAATTTAAGTTCTGAAATGTGCATAAAATCATCTCTTCTAATTTGCTTAGCTTCAATAGTCAGTCTTTCCAAATTCTTCAGCCCTCTAAATTCCTCTCCAAGAGTCATATTGATAAACTGGTTTTGGTCCAAATGTAGTACCAGGAGGTTTCCAGTATGCTGTAGATATTTCTGGTCTTCTAGGTTTGTCAGTTTGTTGTGAGAAAGATCCAGTTTTTGAAGCAACAATGTGTTCATAAATGCCTCTGGATCAATAGTTTCCAAGATATTCCATGACATGTTCAGGAACTTAAGCTGTGTAGTATCTCTGAAATCTCCTCCATGCAGTTGTCTGATGTGGTTGCAGGAAAGGTCTAAGTACTCAACTGTGTGCGGTAGGTCTCTCGGGACAAAGGAGAGGTTTTTGTTTGAGAGATCCACAAATTGGTCTGAACTTGAAGCACCGTGATGAAGTTTTACCAACATGGAAACCGCACAGAAGAGTACAGTGATGTACCACATGTTTCTCCCACTAAAGGTAAGTAAACGTAAAAATGAAACAATGAGTCAATAACTATAATTCTGCTAACATTAGATGTATAAATTATAGACATTTTACACATTGGCTTTGACCTAAATTTGTCCTACACCAAAAAACAACCCTACACTGACTGTCCATAGATAAAAAATATTACTCCTATAATAAATACAAATCCACCATGAGCCATGTTTCTTTAACAAGAATGCGATCCAAATTATCATGGTAAAACTCCAAACTGAAATGTATAAGAAAAACTTACCCAGTGAATGTCTTGGATATGAGAACTGGTTGTGTGCTAAATGCAGTCTGTATGTTGATAATGCCAGGCACTTTGGGGAGAAGCCTTCAGTGCACATCCTCTTTTCACTTCTCTTTCATAACTGAAAATGTACTGTCTGAAACCACCCAACCACACGAATTGTGTATCTACATGCAATAACTCTGAAACAATAACTCTGAAACAATTTGGTATTAGTTTCACGTTTATATTATTACCAGACTTAGATGAGTGTGTTTGGGAACGAAAAAAAAGAGGAAGTCTGCCTACTCTACCAGGTGTAATTTCCTGACGTTTGTTCTCTCTGGCTGATAAATGAGGATCCTAATGCAGTTTACCTTTTGCCTTGGAGCAGACTTTGCCCAGAGCCACTACAATGTTGCTTCACCTTTTTAAACTATTGAGGGTAATGACATAAATGTTCTTTTAGTGCAATAAGATGACCTGCTTTGGTGAAAAACAAGTGCGATCATTGTGAGACCAGATGTACCAATCCCAACCAGCATGGGCTCCTTCCCGGCAGTGATATCTGTTGCCAGGTTGTGCCTTTACAAAAGAGCAGAGCTTAATCAAATAAGGACCTAGGAACTGGTGTCACTGTTCCCCTTGGGAGTGGTATTATTATATTGCAAAGATGCATCAGCTGAATATAATGAAATCAAGTTGAATTGCTTCATTGAAATGATATTGCACTTTGAAAAATATTACAAACACAAATGGATTTCACAAAATAACAACAAATAAACAATGTTATATTACCCTATGAAAAAGTACAATATAAAAAGGTTGAAAATATGCTTATATTTGGTCCCTAAAGCTATCTGCAAACTACACTGGCATTAAAGCATTGGTTAACAGTGTACTTTATTTCCCCCAAAGGCAAATTTTAGGTTTTCTATAGGAAAATTTCACTCTACTAGTGTGCAGTGATATATATTATATATAGTATATTATCAATGATATATGTTATATTATGTTGAATATTTTAAATTCCTGTCCAGAAGTACTTAGTATGGGTTTTTTGTCGCAGCTGTAGAGGCAACATCATCAGCCAAGATCAGAGTTCAAGGTAATAATTGACACATGATCCTCCTTTGAGGAAATCAGCATGTTTATTCACCTGTAAATGTGTTGTCTTTTGAGTTTTAACAGAATTTAAATTATTTTTGTTTCAATTACAATATTATTCACAAATGCAAAATATGATGCCAGATTATAGGCTATTATTATATTATATGACTTTACTGTTTTCAAGTGGACAGCAAGGGCGCATATCTGGTAAGGAGGGGCCAGAGTACAGCGAGGAGAGATAGTGACGTTTCATGAGTTCAGATGGACACTGTTACACCTCAGGCTTCACATTCTTATTGTTTTGGTCTACTCTTCCACTATGGATCTCTCATGTTTAGCTATCGGATTTACAACTTCAGTTTCCGACACCATTCGTCCCGCTCCAGAAGATATTTGACAAAGTGATTCATTATGCTGACCCATTCTTTCAACTCCATACACCTATGCTTTTTCCTGCTTTTACTGGTGTGTGGATGGAGCCGGACAACTTGTGCTCCCGGGGAGGGCTGGAAAATTTGGCAACAGCAAAAACCGGATCATATCTTACAAGACCAACTTTTTCTACATGACAATTTTCCCACTGATTTCCTTTGGGCAACTGGGACATCTGCTTTTCAAACAGAAGGAGCCTGGGAGCAAGATGGGAAAGGCATCTCCATTTGGGACAATTTCACTCATTCCCGATTTGGTGGCACTGCGGACATTGCAAGTGACAGCTATCTACACTGGGAAGAAGATGTCAAAGCACTAACATTTTTAGGCGTAAAGGCATATACATTTTCGCTATCCTGGCCTAGACTTTTTCCAGATGGGAGCGCCCAAAATAAACCTAATTTGCCAGCTGTAAGACACTACAATCGCCTTATAGACAAACTGTTGGAAAACAAGATTGAGCCCATTGTAACTCTGTATCACTGGGACCTGCCACAAGTGTTGCAGGAACAATATGGAGGATGGAGAAATGAAACCTTAATTGAACTTTTTGAAGAATATGCTTCATTCTGTTTTCAAATGTTTGGAGATAAAGTCAAATATTGGCTGACGATGCATAATCCGTATTTAATGGCTGTGCAGGGATATGGTACAGGTATTCATGCACCTGGAGAGACTGGAGGGGATTTAAGTGCTCTGAAAGTTGCACACAATATGATTAAGGTGAGCAAAACAACACCAGAAAATAGAACTTTAAACCTCAAATATTGTCATTCAATACATTTTGCAACCAGCCATGTCTTTAAGGTCAAGATGGTAAACCAAATGCAATTTCCTTTTATTGTGTTCTATTATGTTGCAATAACGTTAGAAGAGGATCCAATACATGTGATTATTGAACATGTACAAACAAAACAAAAATATGCACAATATTCATTAATTTCTTGTTTCAAATATACTTTAAGTCATGTTTTATTTTGAAGGATTCTCTGATCAGTAAACACGGCACTTAAAGGCAATGAGGTCGAAGTCCACCACATCAACAGAAATGCGTTGCACACTATGTTATATGACAGGAAGTCATAGAGATATGGCTTATTAGTAATAACACCAACACAAGATGGTGAATGTATGAACGACAACAAGCTGATGGCATGAGCAAACAGTCATGGGGCCTTATAATTATGACAGTGGGCAGGAGAATTAACTGTATATCAGGCTTGTTCTTGTATTTAAATGATATCAATGGTAATGTTTACTAGCACACCATAAATATGCATGTGTTGATAATGGAAATCATGCAAAAAAAGGGCCCAAAGGCAAAACATATTGTATTTTATTTATTTAATCGTGAAAATGCAAAAAAGTGAAAATAGAAAATTCTAAAGATAAAGTTGGGTTATTTTAAAATTATAATACTTCAAAAATCTAATATAAAATACAATGGTTATTCCAATTACAGTTATCCACTATTTAACTGACAAGTCACACCAGTTGTTTTTGATGATCAATAATTGTCCATGTAAATGTACCCAAAGTAAAATATCTTCTGTGTATCTGACTTCTGCTTTTCTAGGCACATGCCGGAGCTTGGCACAAGTATAACACCTATTTCCGTCCACATCAGAGGGGGGCGGTGTCCATTGTTCTGGGTTCCCACTGGGTCGAGCCCCAAACACCCACAGAGGCAAATGTTGAACTTTGCCAGAAGTCAATGGAGGCTGTTCTGGGCTGGTTTGCTAATCCTATATTTGGAGATGGTGACTATCCATTATCTCTTAAGTCAAAACATGGCACTGCTCTTCCCACTTTTACTGAAGATGAGAAGTTGTGGGTGAGAAACACTGCAGACTTTTTTGCTTTGTCCTTTGGCCCTAAAAATCTGCGTTTGGGGCGAACCCTGGCCGAGTATGGGCAAAGCGTGACTCCAGACCTGAGAAGAGTCCTGATATGGATCAAACTACAGTATGAAGACCCTCTTGTGCTGGTGGCTGAGGCGGGCTGGTTCTCTGATGCCAGTGAAACAACAGAGAACACTGTGGCCTTATACTTGATGAAAAGATTTGTCAACCAGGTCCTGCAAGGTGAGAGGGTATAGAAACCTCTTAAAGGTACTTATGTAACTTTTCTGGTGAAGTGTCCACTGCCTGCTTGTCTCTATATTGTTGGTCTACTGTTTGTTTGTCTCAATATGTTATTTCGTTACCTGAAGGTTCCACAGTATGGCCTTAAACTTACCTGTTTCCTTGAAGACAAGCAGATAAGGCCACCAGGTCAAGTTTCAGGTCAGATCTTTGGAATGGGGAAAGCAAACTTATGTTTTTGTGTATTTTTAGCAATAAAAACATACTTAGTTGAATAAATAGAAAGATACACTTAATGATAAACTGTGGAGCATTCCAAGCAAAATAACATTTCTATGGAGACAATCGGCTGGAGTAAAAAGTTACATAGGTGTAGACATAATATATATTGTAGTTCCTGTACAATGCAAATGACAAGACAAATAAAAAGGAGCATGGAACAAAATAACACAAATGAAAAAGCACTGTTAGGTAGGCCTATGCAAAATGAGGGGCAGGTGGTACAAATAAATCTTCAACATTTATCGTGTTTTTTGTTGCAGCCATTAAGTTTGATGGAGTCCATGTGATTGGCTACACAGCCTGGTCTCTCCTGGATGGATTTGAATGGGACTATGGTTATGATATAAGGCGAGGACTTTTCTACATTGACTTCTCTGAGCCCAAGCGAAACAGGAGACCCAAAACATCTGCACTCTACTTCAGGGAGATTATTGCTCAAAATGGTTTCCCCCAAGACAAAACCTCTCCAGAGATCAAGGGACATTTTCCATGCAGTTTTCATTGGGGAATTGCAGATCCAACTTTACAAGTGAGTATAACTATATAATATGTCTCTCACATATTAAAAATGAACTTTATGGGGAGTACTCACATTTACTCAATTACATTTACTTTGGAAACTTTTTAATAAAACCGTGTTTTAGAAATCATACTCCTACTCCTACTCGGGTGATATATTTTACAATGTACCAGTTCTCATACTTAAGTAAAAGTTTTTGTTTCTCTTCCCACTGTGAGTATGGGTAATTCCAGAATTGACAAAAGTTTGGATATCTGTGAAATGATTTGAACATTCTAGCACTGCTACTTCAAATATAATTTTTGATTAATGTGGTCTATCCTTTGAAAATACCAAATTTTGTGCACAATTTAATATTTTGTCTTTCCAATTACATTAACTTCAAATTATTAAAAAAAGATATTGGGCCCTGGGCACTTCCCCAAATACTTTTTCACTCTTATTTTCTTAAACCACTACTTGTACTTTTAATTGATTTTTATTTTTTTTTATTTTTTAAATAACAGTACTACTTAAGCTCAATTCTTGGGTGCTCTCACCACCTCTGACTTTATGTACTTATGTTGTTGTAGGTCCACTTCCACCCCTTCTCCCCTCAGTTCACCGACCCACAGCTGTACATGTGGAACATATCTGGAGATGGGACCTTACTCCCTGTCCCAGGAGTGAGGCTCCAAACAAGACCCTCCCAGTGCACCAGTTATTTGGCCATTCGAAGTCATCTACATCTTTTTGCATCCACCGGGGCATCTCACTATAGATTTGCCCTGAACTGGTCTCTAATTTTACCCAAAGGTGACCTGTCAAATGTGAACACGGATGTACTAAGGTATGAACACACATTATGTCTTCATTACGTATGTTACTGGGTGGGATTACATATGAGCAGTATGTAAAGACAAAATTAAAAATAAAATATTGCAATAACATTAGTACTACATTCTAAATAGTGGAAAATCACATTACATTTTCCTAGTGTGCATGTGGTAATAATGTTGTGTGCTTTTATGTTTTTTTTCCTTTAGGTATTACCGCTGTATATTGTCTGAGCTCACAAAGATGAACTTGAAGGCTGTTGTTGTCCTGTACTACCCCTCACACAGCGCTCCTAACTGGGGTCTCCCTGCGCCTCTGCATGCCTCTGGGGGCTGGCTCAACTACAGCACAGTAGAGGCTTTTCGGGACTATGCTTCACTTTGTTATAAAGAGCTGGGTGCATGGGTTCAATACTGGATCACAATCAATGAACCGAACAGACTTATAGATGTGTACAATAGAGGCACGGACAAACATCAAGCAGCACATAACCTGCTTCTGTCTCACTCAAAAGCGTGGAGATTATATGAAGAGAAATACTCAGCACAACAGAGAGGATTGGTGTCATTGGCTCTGCATGCAGACTGGGCTGAGCCTGCCAATCCATTTCTGCAGTCCAATACTGAAGCTGCGCAAAGATTTCTTGTATTTGAACTAGCCCGATTTCTAGACCCTCTACTTGGGAATAAACACAAGAAACAACAAGACGGAACGGACTATCCGAATGAAATAAAGACATTTTTAGAACAAACAGGTTTTCAAGAATCTCCCCTTCCCAATTTTACTGAAATAGAAAAGAATGAACTTAAAGGAGCATTGGGGTTTATTGCCTTAAATCACTTTACAACACGTTTAGTCTCTCCTTATCCCTCAAAGCAGCCCAGACCAGCTCCGAATTATAACTGCAGGACCCTAACTGATCCTACTTGGGTTACATCAAAGCAGGGGCAAGCGATGGTCCCATGGGGGTTGAGAAGAGTTTTGAACTGGGTGACCCAAAGATATGGAAGAGATTTGCCCATCATTGTCACTGCCAGTGGGATAGATGACCAGGCTGCTGTGGATGATAAATTCAGACAGTACTATATCAAGAGCTATTTACAGGAGGCTTTAAAAGGTAAGGCTCACATTCACACGTTTTTATGAGTGTATATTTCCTACAATAAAGTCAGAGGAAATGAGGGACTTTGGACCATAAATACAGTAGCAAAGGGACAACCTTATGACAAAATGCAGATAGCATGTTAACAAGGGGCAGTTAGATACAATCATCTGAATATGATTATTGTCCACTAGTCAGTGGCCATCTGCTTTGTAAAAGTTTCAATATGTGGCCTGGGGTCAAAAAAAGTCTGGACATCTCTCATCTAGATGTTTATGTATGCTTTTGCTAGAAAAGGTACTGACTTTTTAAATTCATAACTATGCAAATGAATAATTAATAAAATATTGTCTTTGTGCCAACATTTTAGGGTGATTCTTCTAACACATGAGCCATATTTTCTTTTTTGTTTTTGGTATTTTATCAGGGAATACATTTAGTATATAGTAGGCCTACATTCAGTCAACAATATGTAACTTGTACATTTTAGTCGTGTAAAATATATCTCTTGTTTCTTTGTCTCTAGCTCACCATATAGATGGAGTCAACATACAGGGCTTTTACGTGTGGAGGTTAGAAGATCGACAATTTCCTCATTTTGGCCTGTTCACCTCCGCCTCTCACCAATCTAAAGCCAAGGTCTCTGTATCTATTTATAAAGACATTATCACTCAAAGGGGATTCCCAGAGAGTGCTACTATTGAAATGTGTCAATTGAATGAGCAGCAGGAAGTCTGTTCTGTTTGTGTGTGGATGCATCAAAACAAGGTGATGCTAGTCTTTGCAGGATGTGTCATAATCACTGTAGTTATGTTGGTCCTGCTTATAATATTTATTTTATTGACAAAAACAAACTCTGTGAGATGCAGAAGGGCACCAAAGAGCTGGAAAAAGAAAATACACACTGTACCACCACGTGTTTTTATAAGTAGGATTCATAGTGGCAGGAATAGTAGGAAAAATGTGGTGTAAGCAAAGCATTATGTGTTGGTCTACTTGCTCCATCAGTATCCATATTGTTCAAACTTATTTTAGTTGATCATTTTAGCAGCTGTATATTAATGTTCATGTATATATGTCTATGTATTTTTTTATTATTATTATTTGATTTAATTTGTGGGTGATTTCTGAAATATTCTGAATATTGTTCTATTGGTGTATAGTGAAATTCTGTGAAGCAACATTGCCCTCTACTGTTTTTTGAGGATATGTAATCATAATTTAATCATAATTTAATCATAATTTAAAGAAAAATGGCAGTGCATGATTGATTTGTGATATTTGTGTAATTATTAAATGCTTTATTGTTCCAAAAAATAAAATACTATAGCCATGTGTCAAATTCTTTACAAGGTGTAATGTTTAATGCATTGGCTGCATTATCATAGCATAATTTCATCCGTGTTGCTTCATGATTTAGTGAGCATGAACAATTCTGTTAGAGTAATTAATACAGCAGCCAATGGAAACAGGGCTTGAAGATGGCAATACAGATCACATGACCCCTCTCATCCAGACTGCATGCAGGTTGGCATTAAAATGTTTTCCGATCCACCAACCTTTGTTTCGTTTCGGTTTTGAGATGACACGTTTACAGTGAGTCGCTTTTACGCGTAGATAGAGTGGGATAATAAACTGTAAAAGAAGAGCTGGAGGAGAGCATCAGAGCAGCTGTTGTTTTGAGGTCTATCACAAAGTGCAGAGCTAACTGTCAGCAGCTAGGTTAGGTTAGCAGTCACCAGGTCCAGGGAGGCCCCAAGCCCACTCAGCACGGGGAATCATGGCCAACATCGCAGTCCAGAGGATAAAACGTGAATTCAAAGAGGTCCTCAAAAGCGAAGAGGTACGTGGTGGTGATAAATGGAAATGCTGCAGTCTGTGTTTTTGCTTTATCAGAAGTGGCACTGGTTTAGCTGCGCGTTGCTAATCAACACTGTTGGAATCAGCTAGCTGTTGACTGTCCTCATATTATGCCTTAGCATTATTTTGACATAAAGCTACAGTTGCTGTAATGGCATACGTATATTTTTTATCAATAATATCAGAAATAATTTACTTAAATAATTAAACCGGGGCTGATATTACAACGTAAACACTCTGTGTCCTCCATAGCTGAAGCTAACTGTGTTAGCCTCACCACATAGTTTCATTCTTGAAAATGTTTACAGACTATATTAATCCACTGTAGGTTGTAACCTCGCCTCATATTGTGCACAATTAAACTAAACTTGTTTGCACTGAATGCAACAAGTCCAGGTCAAGTTTGGCTAACGTGGCCATGGGGGTGTCAACTTTTGCTGCATTGGCATGTTTGAGTTTGACAGTCCCAGCTCTTCAGTGTGCCTGTGATTTCTTTTATCTCCACAGACGAGCAAAAACCAGATTAAAGTTGACCTGGTTGATGAAAACTTTACAGAACTAAAAGGAGAGATAGCAGGGCCCCCAGACACACCTTATGAAGGTAAGTGACCTGCTTATCCAGGATTGCATGGGATTTACAAAAATTCAAGGGATTTTCTGTGCCTTTATTTTATTTTGTTAGTCAGATGCTTAAACTGTTTCCACTGTATTTCTCCAGGAGGGCGATTTCAACTAGAAATTAAAATTCCAGAAACGTATCCTTTTAATCCACCAAAGGTAAGCACTAATTGTAAATAATAATTGCCTGCAGCTCAAATTGTCTCAGATATTCTTTATATAAATCTACAGCTCCTTTAAACAGTTTTTAACCATGCATTTCAGGTGCGGTTTATCACAAAGATTTGGCATCCCAACATCAGTTCAGTCACCGGTGCAATATGTCTTGACATCCTAAAAGATCAGTGGTTAGTAGAAATGTTTTATAACTGCATTTAAAAAAGCTATTATTTTAAGATATGCTTTTCCTTTTTATTCTTCAGGGCAGCAGCAATGACATTAAGGACAGTCCTCCTGTCGCTACAAGCCTTAATGGCTGCTGCAGAACCAGATGATCCTCAAGATGCCGTGGTAGCCAACCAGGTGGGTTAGCATGAGCTTCATTGTATTTTTTGACTTAGGACAGAGTTTTAATGCCTTTTTATAACCACTACTACTATTTTTTTTTATGCAGTTGACTCAGCACATTTTTGTTGTTAATTTTTATTTGTTGTAAATGTAGTCACTGGCTGCGTTATTTTATCTCCATAGTATAAGCAGAACCCAGAGATGTTTAAACAAACAGCAAGGCTTTGGTCTCACGTCTACGCTGGTGCCCCCGTCTCTAGTCCAGAGTATACATGCAAAATAGACAAACTGTGTGCCATGGGCTTTGAAAAAGTAAGCTGCTTTTCATTTCTTTACTTGTATACCATATTCTCTTCTGCATAATAATTTATTTTTATTTATAATTTATTTTTCCCAGAATGCAGTGATAGTGGCATTGTCATCAAAGTCCTGGGATGTGGAGACAGCAACAGAGCTACTGCTGAACAACTGAGTTTGGATCTGCTCCTCAATACTCCTATTTCTCCTGATCTCATTACACTCGCCCAGAGCCTGCGCCAAACCCACTGTCCAAAAGGTCCTATATTATGCATTATAGGCTTTTAAATCTTTGTACAGCCTAGCTTCGGTACTGCATGTAGTTTAACTTGATGTATATGTATGGGAAACAAGTCAAATAACATCCCTTCTCAAATGTCTATACAAAACACCAGTAGAGGGTGCAAGGACTCAATCTCTTTGTGCACAATAGAGTAATGGAATTGAAAACAAGTTCAGAACAATGGCTGTTAGTGCTAAAATTGTTTTAGCTGTATAGATAATAGATAAAGCAATTTTAGCTGCTGAACTGAGATCCAAATGTGTCTGTTTGAAAGGGAAGAGCATAGAGCACGTAGACCAGTGGAGGCAAGATAAAGAGTGGTAAGGTATGCTTTGAATGAACAAATACAATTTCAAGGGAACATAACAATATTAAAAGCTCATGATAGTCGGTTTAGCGTAATCTAGGACCTTCAAGACGTATGTCCACCTCTCATCCTTCTGTGTGTAGCATTTCCCTTTGTCCCTTCTCTGCCCCTTCTCTGCTCTTCTCCTCTCCTCTGCTCCTCTCCTTTCCTATGCTCTTATCTGCTCCGGTCTTCTAGCCCTCGCTCTCCTCTACCCCTCTCCACTGCCCCCCTCTGCTATACTGCTGTATCAGTCAGTGTTGCTCCATGAACCAATATTACCGGTTTCTTGAGGTTCATAAAACATTCCACTGAGCGCTACAATCACAAGTCAAGACACATCTGATCTCTTTATAAACAAATGCCTGATCTGAACCCCTGCCACTCCCCTGTCAGTCAGTGGCTGATTCTTGCCTATGCAGTGCATTCTATGTGAAAACCTTTTGTTTGAGAGTCAGATCATTTTGGGAGACTCTTTCCACCAAATCAAGATTTTGGCACAATGTTGGCCTGTTTTTTCAAATGTGGACAAACGAAAGGTTGAGAGAATTTCAAGAATTTAAAAAGTAACATTTTTTCATTTTAATCCAAAGGATGTATTGTCATGTTGGGTTCTCATTATGGTATACTACAGTCTTGCTCTGATATTGTAGTATTTAATTTAATAGTTCCAACCATATGACTTTAAATTCAAAATCCCCTTATTCTTTACATTCAGGAATCAACATTACTAAAAATCCTATTTGTAAATCAGGCTGATTAGTGTCACGGAGGTGTGACACAGTAGCCATAATCACCCCTTTCCACACCATGGTTTCTCCACTGTCTTTGCACACTCCTCCAGCAAAACGCCATTGTACATT
The DNA here is from genome assembly GCF_009829125.3 of Periophthalmus magnuspinnatus. NCBI lineage: Eukaryota > Metazoa > Chordata > Actinopteri > Gobiiformes > Gobiidae > Periophthalmus > Periophthalmus magnuspinnatus. Next base: position 6,385,266 of record NC_047135.1, on the reverse strand, counting down.
ATTTTCTTTTTGCCCTGTTCAAAGTGATTTTAAACATTTTTTATTTTATTTTGACTGCCTACGGGAATAAATTTGGATTCTTGTTTTTATTCTGATAAAACATAGAAAAAGGCTCAACAGTAACAAACTGTCAAACAGACAAAGTGAGATTCATCTGTAAATAAAGATATTAAGTCTGTGTAAATTAAGAAAATTCTTTGTCATTTTTGTGTTAGCTAGCCTGTGGCTTAGTCTGTCGTATTGATTAATGTAGTGTGATATATATTCAGTTAACAAAAGCTTTTACTTTGCATATATTTAAATTAAAACCTGGGCCGTGAATAACTAGATGTATAACTGCATCTATGGGGAATTGGGCTAGAATAAAATGGAACAAACCTATTTAGATGAAGAATGTGTATGCCTATTGATATATTAATCTTAGGTTTGTATTGGGCAATAGGACTGCAGGTGTTTTGCTAAAAAAAAGTAATATAAATTCTCCCTCAAACTATTCTGACACCTTTTCACTCAGACCGCTGAATATTTTTCTGTTGTGCAGTGTTTAATTAATTAGAAATGGAGGTAGCCCCTTATTGTTTAGTTTTCTAGCTAAGGTTTTCAAAAGCCTGAAAAAAGAAAACCTATTAAAAGACAAAATTTGACCTTTCCTAAAAACTTTTTAATGGGTTAGGGATTAATACCCTGACCCCTAAGCCTGAATCATTCTTAATAAACCATTAGTTACTTATGATTTTTTTTAAGCCTTTCTTCATGCTTTATTGTGGCTAATAAAAGTGTAGTTATTATTAAGTGTTATTCATCTTCTGATGAAGTCATAGTCAGTAACAGAGTGTGCACTGTTAGACAGGGTCATCTCTGCTCCATGTCTCTAGGTGTATGATTGACAGCTGAATAGGCGCTGTGTGGTGATGCGATCATCCAAGAGGTTCTGGTTTCCCTCTGTCTGCTGCTGCTACGTGATAGCCCGAGTTTTATTCCTCAGCCTCAGTCTGCAGACATGTCGACTCCCCTGCCAAGCCGTAAGAGCTGTGAAGAGCACCAAATGAAATGTTGCCTCGCTATCTACAAGATGAGTTCAATTGGGGTTGAATGGACATCATGTAGGTCTTTAACTCACTGAAACTGGACTTCTAAGTTGTCACAGCTGAAATGTGTAATATTTTCTGGAGTTTTCTGTTGATCTGCTTAATATGATCCATTTGATGTGTTTGGTACTGCTGCTTCCTGAAGGTGAGACAAACTTTTTAAATAAGAATTTTGAAACATATTTCTCTATTGTAATAGTAAAATAAATAGTAACTGCTCTTAACAAGAAAACACATGTTTTCAAGGATTTATAGATGTTAGCCTTGTGATGATTCAGCTTCCTGTTATATGCAACATTGTGAGGACTATTTCTCAGTGAAAACATATATTATTAATCCCTATGGCAAATCTCCCAATTTTACATTATTCTGAAACCCATGGATTGTTGTCTTTGTTCTAACACTTGCAATGTTCATATCTTCTCAAATAATACTTAAGTTTTTAGTTTTTTTTTCCACACATGCATTTAAATGTACAACCTTTTGTCTTGGAGCTGTTTATTCAGCGCAGGGGCAGTATGCACAGAAACTTCTAAAAGACTTGATGGAGAATTATACCAGTGACTTACGACCAGTGGAAGACACAGACAGCGCTCTCAATGTCACTTTACTTATCACCCTCTCTCAGATCAAGGACATGGTAAGGGTTAATGTATATGCTTTTTTTTTTTTTTTTTTTTTTTTTTTTTTTGTGTGTGTGTATTTATAATTATATGTGTCATAGAGCAATATTCCCAACTGAAGTATGTTTGTATTTACTTATGTTGCTGGCTACCTGGCTTATGATGCTGTTTGTATGAATGACAGCTGGACCTCCCACTGGGCCTACTGTTACTCCTCAAGATCAGGTTCCCGTTCAGGTTCAGTGCTGTGTCAGCCCCCAATGAAATACTGACTCTCAGGGGACACAGCGGAAGAACCTTGGACTAGTACATTTATTTACCCAGTGTAAAACATGCCAGGGTTGATGTCACTATGTCAAGAGAGTTTGATAAACCCACTAAAGCAATTACTGTGCATGTATTTTATTGTCTGTCTGTAACTTCATATTACTCAAGTGCTTTTTTTCAATGCATGAGTGAAGCTGGCACTGAAATCCTTCCACACGCTCCCTTCATCGGATATTAACAACACCCAATAAGACTTAGACAGACTTTACTGATCCACAAGGGAAATTACTTGGACACAGTAGCTCACACATTACAATATAATAACAAAGAGAAAAACATAGATGTTAATACACTTAAAATTTCAAAATAATCAAAGTGGCAAAATTAGCAAAAACCTTACGCCTAATGAGGCGCAGATATACAGGCATCACAGTTAAATCATATGGTGAATTGCATAACTTAAATAAATTGTTCAGTAACAAATATAATGGCAATACTATTCATAATAAAATGGTCATTAGTTTAACATTATACAAGTAGCATTAAATAGTAAATGTAAAATATATCTAGGCTATATATAGAAGGTGGTGGAGTAAGGTGAAACATTCGAAAATTTAAAAGAAAGATTAATTTAGGATTTTGTCATTTTAGGATGAACGAAACCAGGTGCTGATTGCCTACCTGTGGATCCGACAGGTGTGGCATGATGCGTACTTAAAGTGGAACAAAGACGACTACGACGGACTAGACATCATCCAGATCCCCAGCAGCCTGGTGTGGAGGCCTGACCTTGTCCTCTATAATAAGTATGCCCGTATGTCACATATACACTCACTACAATGAATAACAACTATAATACCTATTGTTTACTTTGAGTTTTTGTGTGAATATATATTGAGCATTTAATCACAGAAAGTCTTAATGGTAATAGTAACAGCTTACAAAAGGCATACAAAATAAATCTTACAGCGCATCACATGCAAATAATATGGTAAATCGCATAACTTCAAGAAATTGTTCAGTAACAAATATAATGGCAATACTATTCATAATAAAATAGTCATTAGTTTAACATTATTGTATGACCTGACTTGCTGCAGGGCTGACGATGACTTCTCTGGACCAATGGACACCAATGTTAAACTGAGATACAATGGTGAAATCACATGGGACGCTCCGGCCATCACAAAGAGCTCCTGTGTGGTGGATGTCTCCTATTTTCCATTTGACAGTCAGCAGTGTAACCTCACCTTTGGCTCCTGGACCTACAATGGTAACCAGGTATGGCCGTGGCACAAAGCTGTATTTACATAGTATTACATGTTTGATAATGCACTGTATGTAATGTATGATATTATATTATACTGTGCAAATGACTTAACTAAAATCAACAGCGCCCATTATATGCTACCAACTCTATTTGTTGTAGACTTTCCCTGTAGTCATTTTTCTGGTGGGGGTTGTCTCCATAGAGATGTTATTGGTTTGCCTGAAATGTTCCACATACATTAAATCTAAATATCTTACACATTTATTCAATTTTAGGTGTTTTTATTGCTAAGAAATTCCTTGAAAAACATTAATTCAATGTGAGTGGCGTCACCTCTTGACATATCTGACTTATTACTTGGCCTGGTTGTGTCACTTGCTTGTCTGCAGAGCATTTTTGGCGACACCATAACAACTCCACTAAAAAAATAACACAGAGAACCGTTAAAGGTGCTAGCTTTACAAGTTGCTGTTATTATTACTATTAATTCATTGACCATTGAGCTTGACACCTACTTGGAAGTTGTATTTTATTTTTCCATGTTCTGTATCAATCTTCCAGGTTGATATAACTATGGGGAATGACAGTGGGGACCTGTCAGACTTTGTGGAGAATGTTGAATGGAAGCTTTTGGGAATGCCTGCCTCTAAGAACGTCATAATGTATGGCTGCTGTCCTGACCCATACCCGGACATCACCTACACCGTCCGGCTGCAGCGCCGCTCCTCCTTCTACATCTTCAACCTGCTCCTGCCCTGTTTCCTAATCTCCTTCCTGGCTCCTCTGGGCTTTTATCTGCCTGCAGACTCTGGGGAGAAAGTCTCTTTGGGCGTCACCGTTCTCCTGGCTCTCACTGTGTTCCAGCTTGTGGTGGCCGAGAGCATGCCTCCGTCAGAGAGTGTGCCGCTAATAGGTAATTTTCATAAAGGGTGCTGTGGGATCAATACTGAGCAATATTAACTGAGCAACTATCATAATAGTAACTGCTGTAGTTAATAGATGTTTTTTTTTATAAGAATAGGAATCTGGTGTTTAGTTTTGCAAATCCAGAATGATATTGCTGTGTATTGAAGAAGTATGTATTCTGGATCCCAGGAAAGTTAGGATATGGTTCATGATCAAAACTAATAGTAATATAACTTTATAGCTTTACTATGGACTGTGTAAGCTGTGTAAACTCTATGTTTACATTTAATCTGGAACAACTGAACAGTTTCGATCCGTTTTCAGAAATGTCTGTTGGCTAGTGAGCAGAGAAAAAAAATCCAGCATCTTAAATACTCTGAATTCTGTATTACAAAATAGCCTACTAGTGACACCAATAATATGATCTATTGGAATGAGGCATTTCTCCTAAACTGGTTGTCCCCTCTGAAAGACAAAACATGTTATTTTACAGTTTTATAATCTGTCATTTTAAATACTTTAGTTGTCTAACACTGTGCAACATTTGTGTGTTAAACAGGAAAATACTACATTGCCACTATGACCATGATCACAGCCTCCACAGCCCTGACCATCTTCATCATGAACATACATTTCTGTGGAGCGGAGGCCAAGCCTGTACCTCACTGGGCCAAAGTTCTGATCATTGACTACATGTCGAAAATCTTCTTTGTTTATGAGGTGGGCGAGAACTGTGCATCACCCTCTTCAACATCCCAGAGCTCTCATTTGTCCCAAGATGACGTAACTCACCTGAACCATAGTTCCCAAACCCAGACCAATGGGAAACCAGGGAACAGTAGTAAGCAGGAAGAACAGCGTGGCCGCAGATACCCCCGGCCACAGACCCCCAAACCACAACACCATCCCAGAATAAAAACACAACACCACATCACCAGAGACGAAAGGGACTTTGCACCAGGGAAACTTGACAATCACAATGACAAAATCCTGATGGATGACTGCTGTAAAGAAGACCAAAAGTTCCCCTGCTACCTGGAGGATGGAAAGCTACATTTCTATGACGGCGAGAAGAAACATCCTTCAGTAACTTTTGGTCCATGCGTCTTTTGCACTCATGCCAGCGGATTTGCTGGCTCAGACACCAAACTTGTGCGTAATGTGGAGTATATTGCTAACTGCTACCGAGAGCAAAAGGCCACATGCGCCAAAGTGGCTGAATGGAAGAAGATTGCTAAAGTCATGGACCGCTTTTTCATGTGGATATTTTTTGTCATGGTTTTTGTCATGAGTATTATTATCATGGGCAAGGCTCCCTGACTCAGTGGTGAGAATGCCTGCATATACATTAGTGACACTTTGAAAGTTTACTTAAGCAATGCACATTTGACTCTTTTGTTGTTGTATTCAGAGGTTCTCAACTGACTCTACTTCATTAGCTTTTCCTTTGCCGGGGTTGTCTTTACAACCCACTGAACCTCTAGTAGTGATGGGCTGCACACATTCATTTTTCAAATTATTACTCCAGCCATGTTTCCTGAGTATTATATTTCAACATCTTCAGACTCTGTTAGAATTAAGATTATAAACATTAGAAATCATTTATACTGACAGATGATGTAACCCTAACCCTGTTTCTATGATTACCATGCAACTACTCTATTCTGTCATTGCTTTGAAATACTCTGATGTTTCCATCCCATTACCAAACATAAACTAAGAGTATTGTAATGAAAGTTATTTTGTAGACGTTCTACCTGGCACTATATGGGAAAACAAGGCTACATACGATTATGCTCTCATACCAGGGTGACAGTGGCTCAGTGGTTAGAGTGTTGGTCCCCCAACCTGAAGTCCGAGTCCCGCTTGGTCCGAGTCCCGCTCGGACCAAGTTCTGTCGTTGTGTCCTTGTGTGTGCGAATTATAGGTGGTGGTCAGAGGCTGATGGTGCAGATTGGCAGCCTTGCTTCTGTCAGTCTGCCCCAGGGCAGCTGTGGCTACAATAGTAGCTTACCATCACCAAGTGTGGAAATGACTATAGTGTAGCGCTTTGAGAGGATTTGAAAAAGCGCATTACAAGTGCAAGCCATTATTACTTTAGATGAATTTAACAAAGTCCTGTTTTTAAATGTTCAGCAATCTTTTCCTTATCCCCTGCCCTCTGAATACATGTAACAGGACCTGCTGTCAAGTTGAATTATGACCATGGGCACCTCAGCATGTCTTATTCACCAGTCTGAAATTAGATGCCCTGCACTGCACAGGCCGGATCTGCCGAATCATTTTCTGTTTAAAATGATGGAGTGAATAGTTAATGAGCTACTTTTTTGTTGCAGAGTGGAGACAGTGAGGATGTAAGCTAATATGGACTATTAATAATGCACAGGGGCTTGTTCAGACAGCCCCTGGCTATGCCCTGAAAAGTAAGTGAATGAGTTTGTGTTGTGTGGTGTGACCCTGTGCACTGTACCTGTATGTGAGTGCATGACATCATGGGAGGCAGATTAGGAGGCTAATCTTGTCTGGGGTAAATGGCAGCCTAACAAGCATTCAACAAATTATGCAAGTTTTTTTGTAAAGTTGAATATTTATTGCATTGTAAGTATGGACACTTATTTGAGGGGGCTAATAAAAAGCCAATCACAATTACAAGAGTGAAAGTTTTTGTTTTAGTTTTTTTTGTAAATGAAAAAATAAACTTTCTAGACTTGGATGTGTGGATGTTTTTCATCTAATAGTTAGTTTGTCTTTTCTTGCCCTTTTCTCTTGGGTAGGTGTATTTCTACAGCCTAACTTTTTCCTGTCTTCCTGGCTTAACTTCATTGAGCCCCATTAGCTGCATCGCTCCTACACTTATCCAACAGTAGAGGGTGCTCCTTACCAAAGTTGTTTTGGTTGTTGAATAGATCTGTGTGGCAATGGATCACACTGAGCGAGACTGATTGCACCATCCATATCCTACAACTATCCATGTTAACAAAGCTGTAAAATGCAACAAAATAAAATAAATATTTTTATTTAATAGAAAATACACTACTATTGTGTGAATCTTAAATCACAGCATAGGCTAATTAATTTTCAATATAATTTAAAAATGTTTAGGTCAAAAATGTTTAACTCAAAACTGTTCAAACACTCTCATGAAAGTAGGCTATAGCCTAACAATTTGTCCTACACCATGCTAACTGCTACATATTCAAACCTAGACCTACATAAATGTTGACATGTCACATTGTGAGCAGGGCACAAATGTTGATGCCTGATGGAGAACCATGTTACCATGGTGACACACTGAAGCAGGAGTTCCGGGAAAAGGACGGACTTTTTCAAAGTTTGCGTCTGACACAAATGAACAAGTACGCAGGCTTCTGTGTTTTTCTTGCGGGTGTAAAACAGTCCTATGTGGTCAGCGACTACTTCAACAGCTCTCTGGAAACGGATTGGTCCTGGTTTAACCAGAAGAACTAATGCAAAGGAAAGAGAAAATACAGTGCAAAATCAAGAACATTTGTTAGGTAAGTCTGGTTTGTTTCACATTAGTGGTCAGTGTTGTGATGGATAATCTCAGGTGGCCGATGACCAACTTGTTAAAATGTTAGCCTTGATTTTAGCTTGAAATTTAGCTTATACGTATATTAGTGTGCACAGGCTATTTGACCAACATTTTTAGTTTTAGATATGTTTCATTGATACAAACTTTAAACTATAGGCTGTCATACATTTTAAATGTGCACTATGTAACTTTTCTGGTGAAGGGTCCACCACCTGCTTGTCTGCATGAAGATGTTATTGCTTTGCCTACAATGCTCCACTGTATGACATTAAACTTGTATATCTCCATAAAGACTGCAGGCGACTCCTCTAGGTAAAGTTCTAGTCAAATCTATGGAGAGGCGAGCCTGTTCACAGTGCAAATGTATGGTTTTCTTTTTTGGCAATATAAAACACCTGTAATTGATTAAATACAAGATTTACAAGTTTAATGTCATACTGTGGAACATTCTTTATTGCTTTGATATTTTCTCTGCCAGAGAAGTTACATAGTGCACCTTCAATACGATGTATTACACCTCTTTTTGAATTAACATTCCATTAATAAAAACACCTAAAAGCACTACCAAAATGATGAAACACGGTGTTACAGCTGAGATGGAGGACAACTCTGAGCACCTGGAGCGCACTGCCAGAGGCCAAACTCATGAGGGCTTCTCTGACAGAGTCTACCTTCTGGCATCAATCGTCTTCCAGAACAGTTACCTGGAGAAGCCAGCTGCTCAAAGACTGGTGAATTATGGGAAGGAAAGGGGTCTCTCTCTGCCTGAGGTCACTGATGATGAGATGCAGCGAGCAGCCTACAAATTGGCTTTTAATTCTCTCAAATGTAAGTAGTAGCATAAAGGATCATGGTGAAATCAATATTATGTTAAGGTCTCTTAGAAAATCATAATATATGTTTTTGCCATATCACCCACTGTTAATTTATAAAACATCTATCAATAATATTTCTGGTCGAGGGTTCGGCACCTGCTTGTCTCCATGGAGATGTTATTTATTTGCCTGGGATATCCAAGTATGACGTTAAATTTATCTATTTCCAAGGAGAAATCAGGTTACGCCATCAAGGTCAAGTTACAGGTCACATATGTGGAGAGGTGACTCCACTCAAGGTAATAATGCTTGTTTTTCAAGGTATCTTTTTGGCAATAGAAACACCAGTAATTGAATAAATGCAACATAGAAAAGTTTAAAGCCATACTGTGGAACACTGCATCCAAGCAAAACAATCTCATATAAACATCTCTATAGAGATAAGCAATATCCACACCAGAAATGTTACACAGTGCACCTTTAAATTAGTTATAGTCCTTTTACTCCACGCCATCAAACAACCATTTAAGGTGTTTGAGAGCAATGCCCCATCTTGTGAAAGTTAATTGACAGGGCAAATTGAAAAAAGATAAATAGGCGAAGGACAAGTGGAGTAGAGAGAGCTGCTCAGGTGATCAGGGGAACTGTGTGTGATGCTACAAATCAATCAGCCCCATGATCTCTTATCTGAGCAGGGTGCTGTATGGGTGGCTCAAGTCTCCGGGGTGTGTAATCGCCGTGGTGATAAGCGAAGGAGGAGGTTAGACGAGTCTTGATGCAGAAAGCTGTCTGGCATCGATTTAATGTGTTCCTGCGATGGAGAGGTCAGGTAGCAGGAACAGTCCCGTTGGCATGAGTGATTCTGTTCCCTGACATCAATCCTCTGAACCCGTATAAGCCTCTGGCCAATACATGCTCTTCAATTAATGCAGGACACCTCCAAATATCCATCAGCTCAACTTCCTCTCCTCTGCTGCAGTGGCCCGGGTTATGGCTGTATAGGTTACACAGAGGAGGACATTCTTTTGCACAGGATAACAACAACAGAACAGATTTTTTTTTATTTGAGGGAAACTGGCTATTGTAGAGGATGAACATCTGTCAGTGTTTACACTTTAGTTTTTACAGTTTTGTTGTAGAGTAATAATTCTTTGGAATCAAGTATCGGCAAATACTCAAAACCCAAGTATCAATATTTTTATTCAGACAGGCATATCTTTTATTTTTGTGATTTTATTTGGCTTTGAATTCATTCTAACAACTATAAGACAAATTCAAATTTATTTTATATAATAAACCTTGAATATAAAAAATGAATAATATTTTTGAATCACTTTTTCTCATCACAAAATGTTTTATCTTTTGTAATGAAACAAGTTAATATTTCCTCTCTTGTCAGCGCTGGTGGACTTTTGGAGCATATATTGATTTATTTATTTATTTATTTGAGTCCCACGTAAACATTTCCTGGCCCTCACTTCACACATGGTCACACAGACACTGCTCTGGAGTGACTTATCCCAAATCGAGCTGAGGTCAGTCGTTCACCTAAAGCAGAAATGCTTCAGCAGCAAGAAATGCACCAAGTAAATGCCACTGAGCAGTGCTATTGATCCTGTGATTTTCACTCTTATCTGCACCCAACAAAAAAGTCACTCCCTGAGCTCTGTAGTGGCAGCTGTGGACACAAACTAGTCATTAATACAAACACATTTTCATGAAAACCTTTTTGCTGGAAATAAATGCTCCAGTGCCACAAAATAGTTTCATTGCCTCCACCTCTTCCTGTATTTTTGCTCTTAACATTTTTGAAAGGGTATTCTTTGCCCTCTCTCCAAAATTCTTTTTATTACTGAATGATTGTCATTCGGATCACTGGCCTCCAGAGAATTTATGCTGCCAAGGTTTCAAATTGTGTCATGTGCTTTCCTCACCCTCTGAACAGAAAGTACTCAACAGTTTTCTTTTTACTGTGTCTCTTAGGCCTGTCAGGATAACACATTTTGAGGCATGATATATAGCTATATAGAGAAATATTGCGATGAACGATAATAAATGATAGAAAACTTATTTTTAAAGATGCTGCATCGTTAAAAGGCATGAGTTGCAGCAGATAAATGGCAGAGTGAAACAATAATTAGCGATGTAAGTTATTTATTTTACCCTCTACAGCTCAAATCTTAATAATAGCAAATGTCTCCACACTATTGTAAAGAAATTGTACACACAATAAATACTGAGCCCTAAAATACATTGCTCCAGCTTTTATATATTGAACAATAAGTCGATATAGTAATTATCCTGATGGACCTAGTGTTAGCTTAATTCTGGAGAGATTTGATTTGACATAAATTAATTATTATTTGTTGGGCTAGGCCAGGGGTGGGCAAACTTTTTGACACATGGGCCACGGGTCATGGGTTCTAAAATCTGACAGAGGGGCCGGACCAGGATATGTATATATTACATTAGAGATTTGGCCTGTAACATGTAGCAAAGCATGAATATGCAAGGCTCATTGTTCAAATTGTTTTCCAAATTCATTAGTTAAATTAATAATTAATGTATTCAATTTCAGTTAAATAAACACAGCAGAAAAACTTTGAACAAGCTTTACCCTTACCTATTTTAATACAATTTGGTTACGCTCAGAGGGCCGGATTAATAAACCCAAAGGACTGTGTGTGGCCCCCGGGCTGTAGTTTGCCCATGTCTGGGCTAGGCCATGAGTTGACTCTGATATATGACAGATATTTTCACACTAAATAATACATTTTATAATACATTTTATTTATTAGGGACCTTTCTTGACACTCAAAGTCAACAGTAAACACACACAATAACATCCAAAAGTTAAACTGTTAAAAGAATGTAGTTGAAAATGGATAATGCAGCTATGGTCTGGTGGCATTGTGGAGTAAATAGGGCAGTCTAAACAACTTGGGTTTGAGTTTGCAGCACAGGAACATGATAGATAACTTTGAGACACTTTTCTCATGTCTAAAAATCCATGCATTTAATTATTATAGCTTCTCTCAGGGCAACACAATACTAATTCAAGTTAACAGGATAAATGTACTCATACTTCATGTCTAATTGTGCAACTGTGTGATTTTATTCAGCACTGTAAAGGTGATGTAACTCTTTGGCTGTCTGACATGAGACTGTGCATTTAGTTTAGGTGCAGTGATGTGGGATATTTGGAGACACAAACTTGGCTGAGAGGAGCTGGATCCAGGTTGGACTGTTTCACAAAGCATTTGTTTAACCACAGTCACCATCACTCATTGCTTTATGCGGCACCCAAAACACAGTAATACAAACACTACGTCACTTATTAAAAAAAACAAAACAAACTATAACAATGAAATAAAAGTATTCTCTGCAATATATAGCACTACATCTAACTCATAGTTATGTCTTCAGTTAGCAATAATGCAGTAATATTTTTTGTTCAAGCCAGCCTGCTATGGGTGATTTATAGCATGTAAAGGCTATGACCTCTATAGGCCTCCAATGTGGTCTGCACTGCACTGCGTTTGTTCACTGAATGGTTATCTCCCAAGGGATTATCTTTAAGGTTTGCTGCAGTAATAACTACTATACCACACCTTACATTGCTCCCTGCACTATACACAAGATTACCTGATGTTTATGTTCACATCTTGATAAGCTCTAATGTTGGAATAATGCAGGATGTTTTACTTGCTTAAATGCGTTCAAAGGGCCCAGTTGGCAGAGATCCCAGGGGTGTGATAAGGAACCTCTAGAGGAAATGGCTTGTAGCTATAAAAATAACTACAAGCCATACATATAGTGAATAACGTTTTGTAAATGTTTTCATTCATCCTATGCTCCATAGCTCTATATGTCACTTTTTAAGATTTTCCAATAAATATCCTGCCCCCTTTGAGTGCATTTTTTAAATTCCTTCTCATACAAGATTATTACAAGATATGTATTTTTTTTTTAATCCAGACTGTGATTTTTCTTGCTGAGAAGGAGGGCCTAATTACATGGGATGATCGGGGACACTTAACCATTTGTTTGTTGCTGAATGTTGGTCGATCTACCTGTCTGTTAATGACCAATGACCGTTTCACTCTTTGATTTCCTAAGTTACTGTTGGTTAAATGTTTCCTGGCAAATCCAGAATGATATCAGGGATATCAGTCTGGTCCCCACTCACTCCATCACAAAAAGAAGTGCGTTTACTGGATTCAAGGTCAACAATTTTGCTAAGCCTTGTGAGGCGGCTGCTGTTGTGATTTTGGGCTATACAAAAATAAATTGAATTGAAACTGATTTGTGATAAACTGGTGTGATACATTTAACATTTGGCATTATTAGTTTGTGTTACTGATAACTTATCTGCATTTCTTTCTTTCTTTTTTTCTTTGCAGATCAAGAGCTACTGGAAAACATCATCCTTGACAGCAGTTTTTACCTCACACAACAACTGGTAAGTATGTTTTTTGTATATTCTACTGAAAACCAAGTCTTTATTTTTAGCATTTTGCCATCAACACTGAAAGATCCTTTAATCATTTTGACAAGTACATCTGTGTAGATTCCTGTGTCGCTCTATACAAAAACTTTATTGATTCAGTGTTTTGAGTGCAGAAGCTGGAGCACTTTTCATTCATCTTTTCATCTTTTACCTTGTGCTGTGATGCTGCCTGTGATTTCCATTTATAATGCTGGTGTCTCTTTATTCTGCTCTTCTAATCAGTATCTGTTATATTGATGCTCTGCTCTGATACATTTTATCACAAAGCTCCTTGTCTCCTCTCTAGTCCTCTTCCTAATCAATGACAATCACTCTCTTTGGATCTACCCATCTAAATGTGCTGTGTGGCAGAGCGGGCTTAACTTTGTCTCTTTTATTGCTTTTTGCAAACAAAACAGCTCATTAATTAGTCATAAAATCAAATGTTTGAATGCCCCCGAGGCAGTAGTTGGTAAATGATCTCTTAGCCTACCTCACATAAGACCAATTACAAGCTAAATGGTAAGAGTATGAGGTTTTAAATGAGCTGTCAATAAAATAACTTGTTGTTATGGGTGATATTGACAAAAACAAATGGTGGATCTATTTGGAATTTCCCAATAACAATAATCAGAAAATGTGTCTATTAGTGAAATGGCTGAGCAAGTAGGTCCCAGGTTCGACTCCTGAGCTTATCTGTGCAGAGTTTGCATGTTTCTTCGGGGCCATATCTGGTTTCTTCCAGGAACTCGGTTTTGCCTATCAACACAAAAGATGCACAATAGGTAATCCTCCAGCTAGGTGGCTCAGGATCTGAAGATGGACTCACTGCTCCTGTTTGTCTTAGCGACACTGAAGGGTAGGTCAAATGCAAAGAATGGGACTAATAAAGGATACATACACACATGTTTGTCTAATTGACTTGTAGAGACAGCAAAATGGCTGAGTGAGATTTTGCAGTGAAACTCGGAGTCTGTCTGCGTTACCGCTTCTGGCAAATGTTTACATTAACTGTGAGATGTGTGTAGTACAGTGGCGCGCACACATCACAACTGTTGTCCTTGTGAGTTACGGCCTGGGGTAAAATGAATCGGTCGTACAATGTGTTGGTGGCAGGTCGTTACTCTGCATCCTTCAGACAATAAAGCCCAGCCACAATGAGAGTCTTTAGAAGCCCGTCTCACCTCCTTTTTACACCAATGGCATCTATAAAATTCAACCTTGACAGTGAGGGGGGCAGTGAAGGGGAAAGCTATGGGTTAGATAGATACCTGTAGGTGCTTCAAAATGAATGTGAAATGACTACTTTGGTCTGAAACGATTAATCGAAATAATTGTGACTAGTCGACTGCGGAATTAATCTTAATTGTATTTTGAGCATTGTTATCTGAACTATACAGGCTCTAAAATACATGCCAAAAGACAGTGGCGTTATTAAATCAGTCATTGTTGAGTTTTTTGCCCTTTTACACTGTTACGCCATAGATAATTTAATAGTGACTCCAGTCTCTAAGGTGATCCGCTGGTATGTTTACTGTAGCCCAATAACCCACCCTGGGATTCTGTGGCTACACTAGGGAATGGTCAGAAATGTTTCCCAAATGTTGTTTTACATCCACATACTTGAGAGAGAGGGATATGCTAAATAAAGTTAACGACTTTTTTCCCTCAATTTAAACAATCTTGATTTTTTTATTCTATTTTATTTTGTCTTATTAGAAACAATATAATTTTCTTGGGCATATTAATCTCATATTAATTTCCTGTAGAGGAAAAACAAGGACTTCTAAACGTTGCAATTTCCTGATCCAAGATCCAAGATTATTTTTGATGCTTAGAAATGACTAAGTCTCAATCTTGATTAGGATTTTGTTAATTACCCAGTTCTACAGTGACTTCACCTGACCTAGAAATACGAGACATAAGAAAAAGAGTGCATATGAACTGGAGACAAATTCATATTTTACCCATGAGCTGAAATGTCAACTTCTTTAAATATGTTTTGAAAGTTTGTGTGGTATCCATCTTTCCGCTCCATTTGTCAAATAAGCTAAGCTGTTGATGCTGTGCGCCCCCATCTGCCTCTAATGCGGCTTCTGCCCTGCTGTCCTTAGGGAGCAGCGGGAAACTGGTTAAATCTGGAATTTACTAATAACTAATTATGTTTTTTTTTTAATCTAGCCAGATGATCAGATGAGCCTTGTTGTTGTCATGCTCTACGATTTTCAAGACCGAAAGTTTGTCCCGCGTGAATGTGAGAATACTGATAAAGATATAAAAGAAGTGAGAGATGTAGAGCTCCACCTCCTCAGGTAAATTATCCAATGTACATCAGACACACAAAGCTAACTATGGATATAATAAAATACTACATTTTAACTAATTTCATTTTAATTTTTCTTCAGCATGGGAATGTATTAAAGGGTAGACAAAGGTAGAGAGAGAGTGAGAGAGAGGAAAAGAGAAAGAGAACATATAATAATATAACATAACATAACATAACATACAACACAACATCAGGAAGTAGGATGAAGAACAATTATTATTTAACCTCTACCCCATTCTCTTCTAAATAAAAGACGCAAACTTAAAATCAGAATCAGTTTTATTGTCATTGTCAGTGAACACTTGCTTCGGCAGTATGGTGCAACATTAAACAAAGAATAATAATATAAACTGTGACAAAATAAAATAAAAAATTAGGGGTCAAAATGCAAAGGCAACCATTCATGGTGCCATCTTGGATCATTCAACCAATAGATCAGTGAGTTCATCAATAGAGGGACTCATGTATATTATGGTTATGGCTAATAATTTCTATGGATTATTAAAACATATTTTCTAGTTACGGTTTGCATTACTTTACTTTTTACTTTTACATGGATCCTATTTGAAATATTTTTCGTTGCCCAGAGAGTTCCAGAAGATACTGCCTAGAGCCAAACCTATTTTCTGTGTTTTCTTTTCCAGATTTAAGACCAAGTTAGCCGCCTCCCTGGCCCGCTGGAGGATCAAACATGAGCTGTTGTCCATTGAGTGTATGCTGCCGGAGAGTGTGAGGATAAAACAGGATAGAGCGAGCAGCCTCATGCTTTATGCCTGGGTCAACTCTCTGAAGAGCAGGTCAGTACAAATAGGCTCATGCAATTGAATATGTATAAGGTGCTTTGTCTAGCCACCATTTTATAGTATTCCGAAATGTGGTTATTGTAAACAAAGACAAAATGAATACAAATCGATGTAGAGTACGCCTCGACCCATATCATTTAAAATGGGATCTCGCCCAGTGCTACTACATGTTTTATGTGCAGCTGACACTCTATTAAATATCCAGACAGAGTGTTTATGTGTGATTATGTGCCCCAGTCTGCGGCCCACACAGCCTGATTCTGTTCACAGTAAATCAAGCTACCGTGGACAGATTCAATCAGCAACAACCCTCAGCCCTCTCTACCACTACAAAGGTCACCTGTCTGGACTCTGCATGTGTCCATATGGGTACAGGAATATTTTAGTATTCAGTGCATTTAGTATACAATATTTTTACAAAGCACCTAAGGTAGAGTGAGGGGGGAAGATGGGTGGGACCTGGGAGAGGTGTGTGTTTGATGGAGTCTCCTGGCATTAGAGGCGCATGATGTCACAGGCCTCTTGAAATGCAATGGCAGCATTTAACCACAGTTGGCAGCACACACTCATTTTTTGACTGTTTTAGACCACTAAACTGCAAATTAATCTACTATAAAAAAGGCAAAAAAAAAGATTACGAACTATTTAATATACAATTTACTGCTATTTAATATACAATTTGATGTAGTGTTTAGATTAGACTACTTTATTTGTTTGATTGGGACAGTGCATGTTAGTGGACAACAACAGTTAGCTTAAACTGGTGCGATCCTGTGAAAAAAAATCTCCATTGTATGATTGAAATATTCACTTGACTTGTTGACCTATAAAAAAATGTTTGACTTTTTGACTACTAAAACAATTAGTTAGTCAGCGAAGTTTAGACCCATGTTCACAGTTTATTAGTTTAGAATTGTTTTTAAAATATATATTATTTCTAAAATCTCCTCTCTGGCCTGGTCCAGTGTTGATGAGGTGCAGAGTGTGCTGGAAAGAGCCGGCTTCTCCAGGGTGAGATCAGTGGGGCAGCTGCAGGGGAAGACCTTCTGCCAAGACACACACTGTGAGGATCTACTGGTGTTCCCAACTCTAGTGAGGGCTCACCTGGAGCCCACCAGCCTGCTTAGCAACCACAAGCTCATCGTTCAGGTACATACAGCTCCCAAAGATGTCTGAACAGAAAAAGTCTAAATATTTCTCTTTGTACCGATCTTAGTATCATTTGTGGAGAATTTTATTATTGCTCGGTCTGGTAGGCACTATGATCCTAATATTGAATTTAAATTTGATACCTGTGACGATATGCTCTTTATTATGGTGAGACACTTTTGCCCACCCACTCCTCCCATTGCTCATTGCGTCTGTCAGGCTTTGATGTATGAGAGACAGGTGTATTTAACCAATAACAGTGAAAAGTAAATTTTCAGTAGCAACAGATTATTAACATATTATTATTATTAGACCTGAGCCTGGGACAACGTCCCGGCGATTCATTAAAACCACGTCCGGAGCATGGAAAATGGCAAAAATCAAGTAGTAAACACACCCCGACATGCCAGTGAGTGGTGTCAAAAATTAATTGCCGCAAAAGACCCTGAGAAAAAATAACGAAAGACGACTTGCTAGCGCCACCTCAAACTTTGATTTTCATGGGGGCAATGGGAGCCTGAGTCGGAACAAAGTCAACGTAAAAATCTGAAACTCACATAAAATAGAACATGTCGGGACATGACAAAAATGATATTATGGCCCCGCCCTAAAATGTACAGGAAGTTGGCCATATTGGATCAAACCAGGGAATGACAAAAGTGCACACCCTCACATGCAGGACATCTCCTCGCAAAGTTTTCATCATAAACACTTCAAGTTGAGCCAAATCCCACTAAACCCATGTGTGATTAAATATTATCAATTACATTTTGAATTTGACTTCGGGTGTGGTCATGGTGAATTTTCAACAAACTCGCAATTTTTTTTATTTCAATAAAATATTTCTCTTTCACACATTTTTTGCTGGGAAAACACTGATACAGCGTTTATGCACATTTGTGAGCTGAACACAATGATATGGAAATCATGGCACTATTTCACAAAATGGTTCTCTAGCGCCCTCTTCAAATTTCATTTTCAAAAATTCATAGAAGACAATTGATTTGTCGTGGACTTGTGAAAAAATTCACAGGGGCCTTATTTGTGATGGGGCACAATGTGAGAAAGTCACATGACTGTAGCTGTTATGGTTTAGGAAAAAAATAATGGGTGGAAAAAAAATGTCCATTATTATTCTTGTCGGATTGAAGTCATTTTAACGAAAACTCAATTTTATTGGACCCAAAATTCAAGGTTGGTGAAAAATGTTTTATTTTGATGTTCAAAAAGATTTACATATCAAAATGACTCAATAGCGCCACCTCAAAAATAAAGATACATTACGGCAATGAGAGACCTTTTTCATTGTAGACAAATTAAATTTGGTACAAACATGGTACATGACAAGACAAGCAAAAATGTATATTATGACTCCACCCTAAACCCTACTGGAAGTCCGCCATTGTGGGCGGAACCCCATTTTTTCAAAATGTTCACTCTCACATTTGAATTTGTATGCCGTAGATTTTCATTCAAGAAACATGCAAATTGGTCAAAATGAACTAGACCCATGTGGGATTATAGACTACTCTCTTGGATTTTTCTAAGTCATAAAATGTGGGTGTGGCCAGCCTGCAAATAAATAAGATGTTTTTCAAAGTTTTAAATGACCTGTAACTCAAACATGCAGAGTCCTATTTCCCGGCATTAATATACGTTTTGTTCAAAATCTTGTTCTGAATGCAATGATATACAATTTACATGGGTCAGACATTATATTTCTCCACAGCGCCCCCTTGAACTTTTGAATAGGACCAAAAAAATTACTTTGACATAAATATTTTAAATTCGGCATGGACATCTGGCTTGACAAACTGAACAAAAAAGCCAAAGAGAACATACCTCTATTTGCAACCATGTTAAAGTGGTAACATAATAAATGTGTCATTGAAATACATGGGGTTCAGAGTACTGGTCTTCGTTGTAGACAACACAGATGCTCTACACTAATCCAACTATGGCCTAAAATTCTTGATTGGCAAAAAAAAAAAATAATTTTCATGTGCAAAAAAATGTATGTTTCAAAATGACTCAATAGCGCCACCTCAAAAATCAAAATACATCACGGCAATGAGAGACCTTTTTCATCATAGACAAATGAAATTTGGCACAAACATAGAACATGTCAAGACAAGTAAAAAAATTTATTATGATTTCACCCTAAAGCCTACAGGATGTCGGCCATTGTGAGCGGAACCCAATTTTCAAATTTGAATTTTTTACACTGTGAATTTTCATTCAAGAAACTTGCAAATTGGACAAAATGAACTAGGCCCATGTGGGATTAGAGGCTCCTCCAACGGCTCCTCTGGGATGTAAACAGTCCGTCCTGTGATCAAACATCCATCAACGACCACAACCCCTGAAAAACAAAGTTCTATGAGCACATCTAAAGTTTGAAGTAACAGTACTGGAGTATACAGTTTTGGTCACTCGTCCCACTGTGAGGAAGTCTATAAGCGCAGATGTGTAGTACTTAGTTACATTTTAGTTTTTGAACAACCGTATCTTTACTCCTACTTAAGTAATATTTAGTTTGAAGTAACAGTCAACAAGTGACAAAAGCTTTATGTTGACGATATGAAATGATCTGAAAATTTTTGTTTCTTGCACCGCTCTTCAGTAGTAGTTTCCCCAAATACTTCATATAAATACTCTTTGCTACTTGGCAGATTTCTTGGGTTACTCTTAATCTTATTTGTACAATTTGTGGCCAACTCTACCCAATTTGCACAGACATCAAGGGAGCAACATTTGATTCTCACACTTAGCTAATAACTACTAGCAATTAACAGAATATATTTCATATTTTGTATATAAATTAAATGTCTAAATGTAGGTAAAGTAGAGTAAAAAGTAAAGTCATCTGACCTGGGACATGCTGAGAGCTGAAGTGGTTGAATTTGAGGCCCGTTGAATTCAAGTTCTGCTGAAAAACAAATTAAGAATTAGCCAAGTAGCATGATGCTCTTAGCTAGTTAGCTTAGCTTAGCTTCTCACTCCGGGTGCAGAGAGAAAATGGCAGAAAATCGGAATGTAAGGGCTTGTATATGCAACTATTAGCAACCATGGAATGTATCTGGTTACCATGACAGCGGTTAGCTTGTTTTGATTTAATTTTAGGTTTGTTGTTATGGTTTTACATGGTGAAAAGAGCGGTAAACATTGTCAATTCTCTACTCACATGTGGGTCACGATACAATCTCAGGGACTTCTGCTGGTGTATTTTTGCCTTATGTTCATTATATGCATGGTTTTATGTATTTATAGCTAAATAAATGACAATATATTTCCTTCTTTACCGTTAACAGGTATCAAAGTGGTTAAAAATAGACACCTGACTCATAACCCACATTGAGTCTAGAACAGGCCTGTCCCAATTATTATGATGTCACTTATGTTGAATAAATAGAAGCCTCACCAGGCCTGCACCTATGACTTTTCCCACTGTGAGGAAGTCTATAAGCAGAGATGTGTAGTACTCAGTTACATTTTACTTTTGGAACAACCGTATCTTTACTCCAACTTAATATTTAGTTTGAAGTAACAGTCAACAAGTGACAAAAGCTTTATGTTGACAATATGAATATGAAAAAAACTGAACATTTGTGTTTCTTGCACCGCTCCTTCAGTAGTAGTTTCCCCAAATACTTATTAGTATAAATACTCTTTGCTACTTGACAAATTTCTTGGGTTATTCCTAATCTTATTAGTACAATTTATGGCTAACTCTACCCAATTTGCACAGACATCAAGTGACAGCAACATTTGACTCACAGTTAGCTAATAACTACTAGCGTTAAACAGAATATATTAAATATTTTGTACATAAATTAAATGTCTAAATGTAGGTAAAGTATGGTGAAAATGTAAAGTCATCTGACCTGGGACATGCTGAGAGCTGAAGTAGTTGAATTTGAGGCCTGTTGATTTCAAGTTCTGCTGAAAAACAAATCAAAAATTAGCCATTTAGCTTGATGCTATTAGCTAGTTAGCTTAGCTTAGCTTGTCTCTCCGAGTGCAGAGAGAAAATGGCAGAAAATCGGAATGTAAGGGCTTATATATGCAACTATTAGCAACCATGGAATGTATCTGGTTACCATGACAGCGGTTAGCTTGTTTTGATTTAATTTTAGGATTGTTGTTATGGATTTACATGGTGAAAAGAGCGGTAAACATTGTCAATTCTCTACTCACGTGTGGGTCACTATATAATCTCAGGGACTTCTGCTGGTGTATTTTTGCCTTATGCTCATTATATGCAAGGTTTTCTTAATTTTACCTAAAGAAATGACATCATATTCCCTTCTTTATCGTTTACAGGTATCAAATAGAAGCCTCACCAGCCCTGCACCTATGACTTTTCCCACTGTGAGGAAGTCTATAAGTGCAGAACTCAGAACTCTATAAGCGCAGTACTCAGTTACATTTTAGTTTTTGAACAACCATATCTTTACTCCAACTTAATATTTAGTTTGAAGTAACAGTCAACAAGTGACAACATTTTTATGTTGACAATATGAAATGATCTGAACATTTGTGTTTCTTGCACCGCTCCTTCAGTAGTAGTTTCCCCAAATACTTCATATAAATACTCTTTGCTACTTGACAGATTTCTTGGGTTACTCTTAATCTTATTAGTCCAATTTGTGGCCAACTCTACCCAATTTGCACAGACATCAAGGGAGCAACATTTGATTCTCACAGTTAACCAATAAGTACTAGCGTTAAACAGAATATATTAAATATTTTGTACATAAATTAAATGTCTAAATGTAGGTAAAGTATGGTGAAAATGTAAAGTCATCTGACCTGGGACATGCTGAGAGCTGAAGTGGTTGAATTTGAGGCCTGTTGAATTCAAGTTCTGCTGAAAAACAAATAAAAAATTAGCCATTTAGCTTGATGCTATTAGCTATTTAGCTTAGCTTAGGTTGTGTCCCCGAGTGCAGAGAGAAAATGGCAGAAAATCGGAATGTAAGGGCTTATATATGCAACTATTAGCAACCATGGAATGTATCTGGTTACCATGACAGCGGTTAGCTTGTTTTGATTTAATTTTAGGTTTGTTGTTATGGTTTTACATGGTGAAAAGAGCGGTAAACATTGTCAATTCTCTACTCACGTGTGGGTCACTATATAATCTCAGGGACTTCTGCTGGTGTATTTTTGTCTTATGCTCATTATATGCAAGGTTTTCTTAATTTTACCTAAAGAAATGACAATATATTCCCTTCTTTATCGTTAACAGGTATCAAATAGAAGCCTCACCAGCCCTGCACCTATGACTTTTCCCACTTTGAGAAAGTCTTTAAACAGAGATATGTAGTACTCAGTTACATTTTAGTTTTTGAACAACTATATCTTTACTCCAACTTAATATTTAGTTTGAAGTAATAGTCAACAAGTGACAAAAATTTTATCTTGACAATATGAAGTGATCTGAACATTTGTGTTTCTTGCTGTGCTCCTTTAGTAGTAATTTCCCCAAATACTTCATATAAATACTCTTTGCTACTTGACAGATTTCTTGGGTTACTCTTAATCTTATTAGTACAATTTGTGGCCACCTCTACCCAATTTGCACAGACATCAAGGGAGCAACATTTGATTCTCACAGTTAGCTAATAATTACTAGCGTTAAACAGAATATATTTAATATTTTGTATATAAATTAAATGTCTAAATGTAGGTAAAGTATAGCAAAAAAGTAAAGTAATCTGACCTGGGACATGCTGAGAGCTGAAGTGGTTGAATTTGAGGCCCGTTGAATTCAAGTTCTGCTGAAAAACAAATGAAGAATTAGCCAATTAGCTTGATGCTCTTCGCTAGTTAGCTTAGCTTAGCTTCTCTCTCCGAGTGCAGAGAGAAAATGGCAGAAAATCGGAATGTAAGGGCTTATATATGCAACTATTAGCAACCATGTAATGTATCTGGTTACCATGACAGCGGTTAGCTTATCAGGCCCGAGCCTGGGACATCGTCCCGGCGAGGAACTCATTAAAACCGCGTCCAAAACCCAGAAAATGGCAAAAATCAAGTAGTAAACACGCCCCGACATGCCAGTGAGTGGTGTCAAAAATTAGAACTCGATGAGCTCTAATTGTCACCGAAGACCCTTAGAAAAAGTAACGAAAGACGCCTCCTCAAACTTTGATTATCAAGAGGCCAATGGAAGCCCGACTCGGAAAAAGTCAATGTGAAAATCTGAAACTCACATAAAAAATTGAACATGTCGGGACATGACAAAAATTATATTTTTTTTTTATTAATTTTTTTTCCATTATTAGGCCCGTGCCTGGGACAACATCCCGGTGAGGGACTCATTAAAATCAAGCAGTAAACACGCCCCAACATGGCAGTGAGTGGTATCAAAAATTAGAACTCGACGAGCTCTAATTATCACTGAAGACCCCGAGAAAAAATAACGAAAGACGACTTGGCACTTTCATTTTCATTGGGCCAATGTTCACAGAATGGCTCTCTAGCGCCCTTTTCAACTTTCATTTTCAAAAATTCATAGAAGACAATTGAGTTGTCGTGGACCTGTGAACAAATTCACAGTGGCCTTATTCGTGATGGAACACAACGTGAGAAAGTCACATGACTGTAGCTTTTATTGTTAAGGAGAAAAATAATGGGTGGAAAAAAAATGTCCATTATTATTATTATACGTACTGCTTTGAGACCATTTTTGACCCCCTGAATGTTAATGAAAAGTCAATTTTATTGGACCCAAAATTCAACTTTGGCAAAAAATTTATTATTTTGATGTTCACAAAAATTATTCTTTCAAAATGACTCAATAGCGCCACCTCAAAAATAAAAATACATTACGGCAATGAGAGAGACCTTTTTATCATAGACAAATGAGATTTGGTACAAACAGAACAACTTACAAGACAAGTAAAAAATTATATTATGACCCCACCCTAAACCCTACAGGAAGTCTCAGGAAATTTTATTCAAGAAACTTGCAAACTGGACAAATTTAACTAGACCCATGTGGGATTATAGGCAACTCATTTGAAATTTTCTACATCAAAAAATGTGATGTGGGCAACCTATAAATAAAAAAGCAATTTTTTGAAGTTTTAAATTGCGCGTAACTCAATCTCGCAGTGTCCTATTTCCCGGCATTAATGTACATTTTGTTAAAAATGTTGATCTGAATGTAATGATATACAAATTACATAGGTCAGACATTAGATTGCCACACAGTGCCCCCTTGAACTTTTGAATGAGACCCAAAAAATTATTTTGTCAAAAACATTTGAAATTTGGCATGAACATCCCTACTGCTATACTGAACAAAAAAGTTAATGAGAACATACCTCTATTTGCAACCATGTTACCGTGGTAACATAATAAATGTAAGTGGGAACGAGAGGCAAGAACTCCATGGTGCGGTCGCAAGGGGTGGCGAGGGCCTTTATCACTGCTTGCAGTTTTTATTATCATTATTATTATTAATAATAATAATAATAACCGGCAATTATTCATGAGTTTCAGCTTGCTGGTATATTCAACATTTTGGGAACTTTTTCCCATTCAATATAATATTTACTTTTAAATTATTATGCTTGCATTGGCAATTTTTTTATCAGTCAGAAACCTATGGACAGGATCGAAAACTAATAGTTGTTGGGTTAATTTGTTAAATAAATGTTAATGTAATACATTTTGTGTTTCTCCTGCATGTTACTTTTGTTTCCTCCTATATAAACACATCTCCCATTCATTCTCCAAGCTGACTGACCTTTGACTCTTTATCCACCTGTCTTTTTCCGTTCGTGGCTAATGTCCAGTGTAGTCACATTTGGATCATGCAGTCTGACACTTGACTTCTGCTCTTCAGGACAAAGCCTGCTGTCTTGGCCCAAACGCAGTGTGCCCTTTGTTACAAGAGCCTGAGACTGGAGATGTTCTTATGGCTGGATGTTTCTCTGGCCTGACAGTCGTACACACAGCTTCACTAATTGCAATGAAACTGAAATCCACCAGTAATGACAAATCCACTGTCTTTGTGTGTGTGGGAGACCGGACGGAGTCTCAGAGGGAGAAGCTACAACAGGTCGTCAATGCAATGGGCTGCAAAAGTAAGTAAAAATGCAAATGTTGTAAATAATAGCTAGCACTTTATATTGGCAGTCACCACTAATGAGCAAAGCATTTTCAGTTGGCAACAGTGACACATTTTGTAATTGTAAACACGACTTGGCATCTTCACAGCACTGAATTAAACATTGGCTTTGTAAAAAAATGTAGAGTTGTTTACTCTTTCACAAATGCACTTCTTAATGTCTAGATGTGAAACTGATACCAGTGAGCTTTCAGTCTGTGGACAGAAGCGACAACCAGTTTCAGAAAGTGCAGGTCATCCTATTAGCCCCCAAATCTTCACTGTCGTCAATCAGCAACCCGGTTGAATTTATACTGCAAGAGGATGGAGGTATGTGGCAAAACAAACAATTTTTTATTAAGTTTAATACAACTTATGTTTCAACAAGGGCAAAGAGAATTAAATAAGTTTATACACAAACTATATAACATTTTGACCACCTGTCTGCTACAAACTGCTGACGCACTATGTGTCCTGAAATAGAACGGAACAATATATGAAAATATATAATTGCATTTTTTTTCACTAGGATTGTGATTTGCAAATTATGTAGCTTTCTGTTCAGAGTGCACATTTAAAACTAACCCAGAAGCAATAACATTTGAGAGAAATATTAATTGCTAAACCAATACAAGAACCACATTCTTTTGAAAACGATTTGTGGAGGTATAAATTTCAGGACTAGCAATTACAATAAGACAGGATATTTTTATTTGCAATAGCAGACTGCAATTATTATATAGCATAATTTTCTCAGCAAAATAATAATTGCAATCTCTTCTAATTTGTGGTTCAGGCAAATGATTTCTTCCTAATTTGAAGAAATTTGTGAGGACCTTTTGATATTCAAAGGATATATTATTTTGATATGAATTGCGTTATTCCTCTAACAATGGAGGACCATTGCCATGCAAAATACTTCAAATCAAGAAGGAATCATTACACATATGAATTCAAACCATTAAAGTTGGAATTTTGAATCAATGAATCGATTGCAATCTTGCATTTCCATTTTGAAGGCTTTCTATAAAAATGTGTTCCATGTTTCTTTATTTTGCTCATTTTCAACTTGTTAAGTTTGAAAAGTAATGTTAACGGGCAAAATAGCTTATTGATATAAATCTTTATCAATAAGGTACCTTTTGGCTACATACCATTCTGATCATTTCCGCATTTGATTGCTTTGTGTAATGGCTTTGTAAAGATAATGATTAGCCTTCAAGACTCACTCAATTCTCATCAATATATGCATTAATAATGACTCTTGGTCTGTTTTTTACACAAAGACTAAATTGAGTGCAAAATCCTATTCTCTTTTCCTTCTTTTCCGAGATACGGAGCTGCTGCAGGACCTAGCTCGAGGATCCATCGCCAAGAGCAAACTGGAGTCTCTGGTTGTGCAGCAGAAGAAGGATATTGATCACGCCATGCAGTGTGAGTGTACCACCAGCTGCTTTAGACAACACAACTCCACAGCGATAACTCAGACAAGATATACAAGTCTCCACTGTGCGCACCTCTCTCCCCTCTTACTACATCAAGCTCTAGTACTTTAATTATCTTATCTTATTCATCACTAGTGACACAATTCCAAAGAGATCCACTGAGTCTTAATTATACGATCTAATGATGCTCCTTATATAGTACAGCACAGTGTGGGTATCTCCAGTATGGAAAAGAATGGTATTTGTGAATGATAATGCCGTGTTAAAATAATACAAAAAAGTGGTAGATCAACCAGTTAAAAATAGTTCATGATATAAATCTGAATTCCAATAGTTTTGATTCAACTCTAATTGAGTGATGGGCTCAGATTAATTGACTGACTTGTTTTAATACATCATTGCTTTTAATTTCAAAATAACTTCTTAACCAATGAAGAAAGTGTCAGTCAATAGTGCCGTGAAACAGCTCTATGTAACTTCTGTAAATTAGCTTTTGTCTATAAAGATGTTGAACTTATATCTCTCCCCGGAGACAAACAGGTGATACCAACAGGCCAATTTACAGATCTGTGGAGAGTTGAACACCCTCTTACAGTAAGAATGTTTTTTTTTCCAAGGTATTTTTGAGCCCAGAAATACATTAGTATGAGACAGACACATTTATGTCAAACCGCGGGACAATTCTAGGCAACATTTCCATGGAAACAAGCAGGTAGTGGACCTGCCATCGGAAGAGTTACATATTGCACCTTTGAATAGTTTTCATCTTATTAGTTGTTAAATTAAACCTTATCAGAGATCAGTATTAGTATTCTGAAGTGACTTTTTAGTCATGACATATTTTCCTCATTTACAGTTTTACAGTACAAATTTTGAAGTGCGATATACTGTATTGCTGAAGTAAATATAGACGATAAACGTTATATTGAAACCAAACCATAAAGCGGAATTATCCCCAAAAATATTCTAAATGTACAGCCAAAATGACAAAATGCAACACTCAAATAGTTAGTTTGTGTATAATGAGTCATAGAAGTTCATATTTCAATACTGTACAGCTCAAATCTCATTGTGGTACAGATAATTTACCAAATATTTCCCACTAATACAAAGAAAACTACCCATGATAAATACTAGCCTCCAAAAATGATTGTTCCATCTGTTATGTATTAAACGATAAGTCGATATAGTAATTATCGTGACAGGGCCATTTACAGTGTAAATTGTAAACAAGATAAATGTTTTTAGAAATAATACACATTAATGTCCTGCTTGAAATAGCAGCTGTAAAATAAATGTGCATTTTTATACCAGCTCTTCACAAAACATTATGTGTGCCTGGATTAAATAAAGAGAACTATGTCAAGAAGTGCATTTGACATAAAATATATTCAAAGAAAGAAACTACTGTTTCGACCCAAGCCCAGTACTTCACTGAACTTCTGCTTATAGTATCTACCTATTGAAATCTGCTTAATATAACATGCATATTACATTCATAGACCTTATGAACACAGCCAGGGAGACCCATTTTCTCTAGGTTCATAATATTTAATGCTTGTTACATCCCTCTTTATCTTTAGTCCATTTTGCGTTGTTTTCTGCCTTTCTCCATCTCTTCTTGACCAAGTTCATCAGGCAGGTGGAGTCTTCCTGATAGCCGCATTGAGAAAGCAGCTTGTGTAATCGCACTAACATTGATTGGCCCACCTCAACATTTCTGCCAGCACAGATTCCCTCCAATGGGACTGTTAATTATTAGTGGGTGTTTATCGAGTGACTGTGCGTCGATGTTTTCAGTGCACGAGGCATCTGGCCAGACAAATATTCACAAAGTCATATGCAAACTCCTCTACAGTCTATAATGCCCTCGTATCTCATTTCCACTTATCCAAAAGAGATTTTTCATTGTTTTGCTGCTGATTTAGAACACTACCCAGCAGGTTTTTATTTCAGCTCAGTCAGCCTAATTGTTTTTGACGGACTGTAATTAGTGAGCAGGAAGAAAATCAAAGCTTAAATGAATTAAATCTAGCAACCAATAGCCGCAGTAATCTTTACACCTGATGCAATCACTAAGAAAAATGTGGCATGAATACACAGTCACCTCAAGGATTAAGACAAAATTGTGAATTTTTAAAAATATATATATAATGTTGTGAAACAGGAACTTATTTTAAAAGTGTGAATCTGTATATCTGGCTTAACACTCATCTAACTTAACTGAACTACTGGTTTGAGTTCCAGTCTGACATTAAACTAGTTTATCTTGTATTTATTCAATTATAGGTGTTTTGATGCAAAAAAAAATAATACCTGGAAAAATATGCATTATTATTTTGAGCGTCATCTCCTCTCCACAAATCTGAGTTGTAACTTGGTCTGGTTAGTACGCCACCTGCTTGCCTCCATGGAGATAGGTTAGTCTGGAATATTCCTGGCAAAGCAATAACATCTCCATTGAGACAAGCAGGTAGGGGACCCTCCTTCACATAATAGTATAATAGTATAATAATAGTATAGTGCACTTTTAAACCACAATAATAACACATCTGTGGGCCAGTAGGTGGTCTATGTGGTGTATGTTTATGTAGCCCATGTGATCTTAATGTTTTGTCAATTTCACCAAAATCCTGTTTTATTTGCTAGTAAGATTGTATCAAATTGTACTTTGGGCTGTTTTTGGCAGAGGCGTTTATTTTGGCGGTACCACTGCTTCCTGTGGAATTGCGTGGTTCCCTCAGTTTCTATGAGGAAAGCAGAGGGGAGGTAAGCAGTAGATATACTCTCATGATTTACGTGTAAAATATTTGATAGAAAATTCATGTTAGTGATGTTCATACTGATGAGGTTTTTGCCATTGTTCCTGTTGGTAGAAGATGTGTGAAATAGCGTTTTATATGCAAATACAGTACTGAAAAAAATGTACTGTTAGCAAGTGAACTTGCTAGCAAGTATGGTCTCACATGTGTCTGTGGCACTTTCTGTATCTCTCTGCAGACTTGTGCTGGATTGTGAGACCTGGAGTTGGCTGTATTGTGAATTATTTATGTTTCACACAGGTATGTGGATATTAATTTGTATATCAACCCTAAATAAAATATCCTGTTTTTTATACCATTGTATTTAGTTATATTGTAAAAACACAAGAGTTGGAAAGCAGAGGGGAGATGTGTGTGGGATTGTGAGACCTGGAATTGGCTGTATTGTCATATATTTATGCTTCACACAGATATTAAATCCCCTCCTGAATGGCAAACCCCCGTGTGTGGCTCAGTTCATCTATCTACACAACACAACACAGAAGTTTGTTAGTCGGTCAGCCCAGACATGCTGGCTACAGCTGTGCCGTGACCTGGATCCACATCGCTCGGTCTGGTCCACCGTGGTTCCTGGAGCTCTGGATCAACACCAGTTTGGTCATCAGAGGTTGCTGCCGTCACATCAGGAGCCAACAAGGGGTTTAGCATTTAAGATAGAACTTTTGAAACGTTAAAAAGACATTTATGCACATAGTTGAAACATTTTACCGTTCTATTTAAAAGGTGTTTCTTCACGTTTTTTTGGTGATCTATCGGACACTGTAAAACAAAATGACATTCATTATTGATGAGGAGGAAAAGCAAAAGGTTCCCACTGAGGTATTTTCTTTTGGTATGAGTAGAGGTAGAGGGTGAGGTGGTCCTAAACTTCAGCGTGAGGTGCAGATAATGTCAATTCATTTGCTTTTTGTTGTACCTGTTTAATAGAGAATGTACCTTCCAATACTACCGTAAATTTCGGATTATAAGCCGCTACTTTTTTTCCACGCTTTGAACCCTGCGGCTTTTACAGCAGTGCGGCTTATATATGGAATTTTACTGGATAACGGACCCTGGGGGGCGCTCTCTAGCTGTAAACGTAAAAGTGAGACAGACGTGGGGAAAGATTCTGCTCTGAAGAATTCACTAGTTTTGATTTTGAACGATCATTTTGCGCATCATGAAATGGATATGATGCAGTTTTTAAGATAAAGAAACAGAAAGGAAACAGAGCAGGGGTCGGCCTTTAACACGCAAAGAGCCATTTGGACCCACTTTCCACATAAAATAAAACACTGGGAGCCGCAAATACTTTTTGACATCTAAAATGAAGATAACACTGTATAATAACAATAATGTAACGGAATAATGTAGGTTTTACTTTCACGGACAAGCCTTCTACACGTGGCAGATAAATATGGCAAAAACAACTTAAGTGCATTAAAAAAATACAACTCACCAAACCGCTGCATCATGCATCCCGCTGATTATGTGATTATGTCTACTCTACTCCGCAGTTTCTTTAAAAAAACAACAACAAAAAAACTCGTAGCGTATCATTTTATCCCAGGTGCTTATTCTCCATGTGCCAAAGCAGTTTTGAAGGTTTCATTGCCTTATTTGCTTTTCCCGTATGTTACGCAGAGCGGACTGTGCGCGTGAGTCACCTGTAGCGACAAACCCAGATTTTAAGTAGGCATTGTCTGTTAAATTTATCTTTCTTTTTCTTGGAGGTCGTAGTCTCTTCTTCTGGCTCCTCAGTTGTCCTTTTCCCCTTTGTTAAAAAGATCTCCAAAGACTTTTGTTTTGGCTCATTTTCACTCGCTTGTGGCTCTACTTTAATGCGTCGTGTCTGATGTGTTATACGTGATACGTCACCGCGGAGACAAGAGCAGATAATATACTTGCTACTACATCAAATAGATTTCTGTGGCGATTTCCAGCAGGATTTTCATGATAAATCTACGGACGAGCTTATTAGTGTGTCATTAGGGACGGGCCAAAGTTGCTCCTGACCCCTGTGCGCACAACGTCTGAAAATCAGGGCTCTTTACGCAGGACTGAGCTGTGTCTGTGTTAGTTCCCAAGCCACGCAGAGCCGCAGTATGAGGCGGAAAGAGGCGCATGCGGCTCCGGAGCCGCGAGTTGCCGACCCCTGAAATAGAGCCACTGCACGTAAGCTCGACATCAATGAATCCAACTTGGTCAATGTAAAAAGACGACAAAAGTTTTCAGAGGAAATAAAAGCAGATTTTCCGTGTTGGTGCAGCTTTATTTTCTAAACCTGCAGATGTGTTCATCCCGTGTTGTTGTCGTGTTGGTGCCAATTTTCAGGCACAGTTTAAAAAAAAGCGTGTCGGTGCACCGTCTTTCTGTGTAAATATCTCATGTTACAATATGAAAACCTGCGGCTTTTATTCAGGTGCGGCTTATATATGTACAAAATTGATTTTCTCTTCAAATTTAGCTGGTGCGGCTTATATCAAGGTGCGCTCTGTAGTCCGAAATTTACGGTAGTCTAAATGAAAATGTATTGGGTGACTCAAACCTAAACACGCTGATAACTCACATTGCTCAACAAGTAGGACACACTATAAAAGACCAGTTAAGAAGTGAAATGGGACAAAGCTTAAATGATATGCCAGCTCATGGCAGTGTGTTGCAGTCATCCAATGAACCCACTTACTTGAACTTGTCAGGTGCAAAGCCAGATGCGAGAGAGTCTCCAATTTTCAGAGGAGATGATTTGGACAAAAATACAATGTGTGAGTGGCAAGAGATGAAGTGTATTTCAAAAAGCGAGCCATACCCATTAATGAACAACACTCTTGAGATAATAATGGGCAAAGCCAAAGATGTTGTCAGAATAACTTTGCAAAGCAGTGCCTCACTGAAGCCTCAGGAAAATCCAAACGTAATATTTGACATTTTCAGGCAGCATTTCAATGATGTAACATACTCATGCATGCCAAAGGATGATTTCTACAGTACAGTCCCAGTGCCAGGTGAGGCCCCTGTCAAGTACTGACTGTACTTTAAATAAAGCCATAGATGCAGCTGAAGAGGGTCTGAAAAGGCTAGGGAGAAACATGACCGGCCCATGTCATGAAGCAGCCATGATGTTTGTAAAGGATTGCCCTGACCCCATGCTCACTGCTGTTTTCAGATACAAAGCTCCTGACAAATTGACTGCTAGTGAGGTGCAGGAGCACATTGACCATTACCAGACAGAGAGAAAAGAGCTTACCCTCTCTAAGCTTAAACATGCTCAGCTTGTCACTGTTTATGTGCAAACACCTGAGCCCAGCCCTCTTGAAACTCTTAAGTCATGCAGTCAGTTAAACAAAATGAGAGCTCTAAGTACTCCTGTAATGATGAATGTTTAAAGATGCTAGTGAGCCTTTTTGACCATGCTCTGTCCCAAAATAACCACACAGTGTCCGATCCTATCAAACCTGACTACTTCATGGAGAGTTTGTCAGTCCCTTGAACACTCCACTCTTGCACATTGCAGACAAAAGAGCTTGTATTTATAATGCTCCCAGCTAAATCACATTAAGAAAGACCCAGCTGTTAAACTAGTTAGCCTGAATTGGGCAAGAGGAGGTGTGGGCAGTGAAGATGATACCCTCAATGGTGAACTGCAACAACACTATGCCAAAGCATGTGCTGCGGCACCAGCTGGTCCTTAAGTTATAATGCAAAATACTCAAAGAGTGGGTCCCTGTGACGAACTGTTTTAAAGTCAATAACTGGAAGTTAAGGGAATGCTAGATTCGGGATCAATCGCATGTACACTCAGTGAAAAAGTGAAAAGAGTCAGAGATGAGCAAAATGGTACTTTCAGATCTTATTCTCTTGAACCGTGAGATCATGCTTGTCGGTTGTGGGGTGACATTGAGTAAGCCTAAAACTATGTATGACATTGAGATGGAGCTGTTTAGGGAAGATGTATTGTGCCAGTCATTGTAGTTCAGCAGCGGGATAATTTGATAATAGGCACTAATTTGATCAGATATTTGATGCAACCACTCAAAGTAACTAGTGATTATGTGCGTCTTGTTTCTAGTGGCAGTCTCTCCCCAGAGCACAGGCAGTTTTTGGATCTCATGGCGAACTCTACTCTGTGGCAAGGAGGTGAGCTCCCAGACAAAATAGGTCAAAACAGTCAAATTGCGGCAGTCTGTCACACTGATGGCCAGGAAGAACATCTAGTCTGGGGCTGCCGAAGCTGCCGAAAAATGTGCCCGTGTCCCCTGGCAGTACAGTCATAATCGAGCCCACCACATCCAAGGCAAAGCCACATAACATGATGGTTGGTTGCGTAGTCACTTCATCGTGGGGCGACCCTTGGGTGCCAATGAAATTGACCAATTCTTTTGACAAACCCATTACAAATGCCAAACTTGCAGATGTATCCTCATGTGTCACTGTAGAGGAGTTTGAGATTTGCCAAGCGTCATGTCTCATGCCTGAGAAGAGTTTAGATTAAAAAAAAAAAACTGAATTGTGTAGAGCTTTCTGATATAGACATTGACCAGTGCCATGCAAGCCAGAGTGATAGAGGAAAGCTTGTCTCCCTACTTGAAAGTACAACGACATCTTTTCCAGGCATCACCTCAATTGCGGTGAGGCCAAAGATTTTGTGAATCTTATCAGGCTTGAGAAGATGTTCCGTTTTCCCTGTCGCCGCATCCCACCTGCACAGGCACCAGAAACTGTGGCAAGTTCTATCTTAAATGGAGGAGCAGGACCTCATAAGGAAATCAATCAGTGAGAATGTGTCCTCGCTCGTACTTGTTTGGAAAAAGGATGGGAGTCTAAGATTATGTACTGATTTCTGGTGGTTAAATGCCAGAACATTCAAAGATGCACAGTGTTAAGTTCGGACACCTTTTTCATTTTCCCCGTGTTTCTTAATTTCCTATGTTTTTTTGACTCTGAGATGACCAGACAGTGGATTATCATGAGCCATTTTCACTATCTCTGGGCGATATGGAGTGGGATACCAATTTGCCTAACAACACTCCATTCTTCAATAGGAGAAATATTCAAAGGCATCCATTTACGCATCAACAACTCCTCCTTCAAAAAATAACCAGTGGACATACGGACCAACGACACATCAGCCATCAGCTGTTGTTTGGACAACGACAGATTGCTCAAATCTGGTAAGTCAGTCTCACAATTTACATTACGTTTAACAGTACCATTGTCTTTCACAGATTCAGAAACACCCAAAAAACTGTCAATCAGATCAACTTCGTCCGGTTCGTCCTGTTCCATTTAACGTTTTGCGGCTACACGCATAACAGCACAGGATGTGGAACACCTCCGTTTTGATCACTGACTTTTTCACTTGTCTAGTGACCACAACCTGGCACAACCGATCCTTCATGCACCTCTGAAAGGATTTCAAAGTGGGTGCTTTAACAAAATCATCTAGGTGGAACTCCATCTCCACCTAGAATCTCGAAGCCTACAATCAAACAAAGGCAAACGCACAATTAAACAACCCATGCACAAAATAGCCTCCTACACCGAAAGACCTACTCTACCTGCACAAAACAACTCAGAAAAAACATCACAAAATACACTAACTACAACCAAAGTCATAACACATTGCCCAATTATGTCATGAACGCAAACACAACCTAAAGTTACTGCAAAAACAAACGAAAGGCAAGGGTAACGGAACAAATATGACTACGTTTTAAGGGTTTTCAATTTTTTAATGAGCCCCCATAAATATGTTACGACCCAAGGGTGCATCAAAACATGTTTAAGAAGGGCACAGGAAAATGAAGGTAAGGGTTCAAAGCTGTTTATTATTTTGAAAGATGTTGAAAAAAAAAAACACTCACCAAATCCTGTGCCCAAAAGAAAACAAAGTAACAAAGGAAAAAGACAATGTTGAGCTGCCTAACATAAAAGGATGGTGCACTAGGCAGGTCAACCCTATACAGGGTCATAGAACCTGCCAACACACCGCTGTCCCTACCCTAACGAAAAAAATAACCCATAAGCCTCCCCTACACAAAATAAATAACGAAAGAATGATGTCCGGATTCACCTGGCCAAACAAAAGCTAAGCTAACTAAAGTTATGGAACCAACATGGAGACGCCAGCAGGGAGCAACTCCGGACCCAGAGCTCATGGAGTAACGTGCACGCTTTGGCACATGGGAACCTGACATACACCTGCTCCCACACCAGTCTGACTGCCTGGCTGGTCTACGTGGAAATGCCTATTTTAGCACAATGGATTTGACCTCCTGATTCTATAACATCCCAATGGCAGAGGAGCACAAATAGTACTCAGCGTTCACGACTCCGGTGGGATTATATGAGTATAACTGTATGCCGCAGGGACTCTCTAACAGCTTTTATGAGAATGACACTATTTGGCGATTTAAACTTTACTAACCGTTTATGTTATCTTGATGATGTTTTAGTATTTGCGGCGAGGTTGGAAGTAGTGTTTCACAGACTAAAGCTAGACAATCTCAAACTAAGTCCCAAAAAATCACTTAATGAAGTCATCAGTCAGTTTCTTGAGTCTCATAATAGACATAAATGGTGTTGCTGTGGATCCAGACAAAGTAGAGGTCATATCTAAAGTGACAAAAGCTGACCTCATAAAAGATGACGGGTGTACGCCCTCAGTTAAATGAATTAAGTGTTCCTTGGTCATGGTATTATACTATCAGCACTTTATCCCGAGCTGTTCTAATTTAGCCAAACCATTGTTTGTCCTTACTTCAGGCCAAAAGAAACGTGGTAGGGCCAAACAGAACTCCAACCCAGGCTTGTTCCGAAAGCTGAAACCCTTGGATTGGACAAAGGAATGTGAAGTTTTACTGTCCAAACCCAAAGACACCCTTCTAAACTGTGTCGTAGTCTCACACCCTGATTTCAATCAGCCGCTGATTCTGTCCATTAATGCCTCGTTAGATGGGCTTGATGCTGTGTTGTCACAGGTCTCTCCAGGCAAAAAGAAAGCTCGTTCATTCGAGTTTGCAAGCAAAATACTAAGGACCTCCCCAAAAAAAAATATCCTGCCCACCTAGAATTTTTAGCCCTGAAATGGAGCGTGTGCAAGAAATTCACTTATTGATTGAGAGAAAATGAATTCACTGTATGGACCGATAACAATCCTCTAACCTACAACATGACAAAACCCAAACTAGATGCCTATGAACAGTGTAGGGTGTCCAAACTTGCTCCTTACTCTTTTGATTTAAAGCACATTCTGGGGACTAAAACTATTGTGGTGGACACGCTTAGCAGGGACTTGTTCGCGACCAACTTGCGGCAGAGGGTGTTGGCCTCTGGTGACACATTCCGCCTTAAAGTTCAGTGTCAGAGGGCAAAAAGAGCCACAGTCCCTCAGTTAAAACCCATCTGTACTGCTGGTATAGCTGCACTGTTGGATACTCATAACAAATGGGAGGCTGCAGCGGAAATAAGAGCAGTGCAGTTCATTCAGGCTGTT
Organism: Periophthalmus magnuspinnatus; assembly: GCF_009829125.3. NCBI lineage: Eukaryota > Metazoa > Chordata > Actinopteri > Gobiiformes > Gobiidae > Periophthalmus > Periophthalmus magnuspinnatus. Next base: position 6,348,114 of record NC_047135.1, on the reverse strand, counting down.
CAGGAACTGGCACCTCTGGGACAAAACCCACTCGCTGTGTTTACACTGGCGAAGCAGCAACACGGTCATTTCAGCACTTGCCCCCTTTGTCAGTCGTAAGAAGCGGCCATCTAGATGGGATAGAGCACTATTTGATCAGAAAACAATGATTGCAATAACTGATTGCAGATCTGCTCAGGTTATCTAGTGTGTCCAAATCTCACTCAACAGCATATCATCCCATGGGAAATGGTGGAACGGAGAGATTTAATTGCACACTTGGTAACGTTCCTTGCCCCTGAAGCAAAAGCAAAAATGGCCTCAGCAAATACAGACTTTGACATTTGCTTACAATTCAACAGTGCATGAAACAACTGGATATACCCTTTTTCTGTTAATTTTTGGAAGGATTCCTAGGCTCCGTGTTGATGTTATGTTCAAACAAGTGCTGAACAATCCAGTAGTGGTAGATCACAAAAGTTAAGTCAAAACACTCATGTCACATTTCCACAAGGTAGCCATGATTGCTCAAAAGCTCAGTATCAAAGAAAAAGACAAACAGGCAAAGGTATTCACCTTAGAGACCATGTTCTCAGTGCGAACAAGGGTGAAAGAGGAAAGAGGGAGTTAGCAGATGAATGAAATCCAACAGTGTACACCATAAAGAACCACACTTACAAACTGGAGGATCCTGGAGTTGGATGTATTGGTATATATTTGTTTCACACAGATATTAAATCCCCTCCTGAATGGCAAACCCCCGAAGTTTGTTAGTCAGTCACCCCAGACACACCGGCTACCTTTGGCTTGCCTCAGTGTATGAACTAAGACTGACGTTTTCACTTTCCTTCAGGATAAGAATTAGGTTAAATATAAGGAAAAATTGAAATCTTGTATGAATTTTTTTTTTTTTTTATTGAATAATGAGACACTATAAATTCCAAAATTCACTTGAATGGCTTCTGGACCCAGACTCTCACAAAGAAAGGATTTTTCGTACCACCTACTTATCCACTTATCCTACCCTGCAGAGAACAAGGAGGTGGTCCGAGATGTGTTTGAACAAGCTTGCGCCTGTTGGGAGAACGACTCAAGTCAAACCAGGTAAAAGAGCGGGGCTGTGGGGCCCCACGGCAGATAATTGGAATCCAATAGTGTACACCATAAAGGACCAGGATCCAGAGAACCACACTTAAAAACTGGAGGATCCAGAGGGTGCCACAAAAGTCGTGCACAAGAAATTGCTTTTAGATATCTGTTTTCTACCTGTAGTAGATACAAACGACGCAGAGAAGGAGTTGCACACACCTGATTCATTGGACGTGGAGAGCAGTGTTGATCGGATGAACTCCTGGGGAATAGATGGCTCAGAACGTTTTTGCAGTCAGCTGGACCAAAGTGACAGTATGTCCCAATCAGAGCAGTCAACTCAGTATTCCCCAGAGACTGAATGTGGGGTGCAGTCCCAACATGAATTGATTGATTCTCTAGACCAGGGTGCTCTGGATAGCCTGGTGGTAGAAAATGACTCATACTCACCTCAGATTCAGTTGTCCCCTCACTTTGATACACAAGACTGAGACTGACCCAGACTGACCAAGATACCCCTGACATGTTGACACAAATTAAACCGGAGGTTGATGGGGAGCTAATGGTCATGACTAGTGTGGGTAGAGTTTTTTTTGTGTGTTTTTTTTTAAGAGACATGGTACTCTCTTGAACCCTTTACATCCAGTCATTTCATGCGTTTTAAAAGCAAGGTGTTTGTATGGTGGACAGTACATCATATTAATCTAGGAGAGACAAAGGTCTGATCACCCTTATGTTTGCTCTGAACCTATGCAGTGGGTAGCTTTCTAGCTGAATGTAAAGCTTAGAGTCCTTGCTTGATGTCTGCGGTATGGATTTTGGCAAAATCTGGGAAGGGTTAATGTAGCCCATGTGGTCTTAATGTTTTGTCATTTTCAGGAAAATCCTGTTTTCTTTGCTAGTAAGATTGTACCTAATTTTATTTTGGGCTATTTTTGCCAGAGGCTTTTATTTTGGAGGTACCACTACTTCCTGTAGAATCACGCAGTTCCCTTCAGTGGCTATGAGGAAAGCAGAGGGGATGTAAGCAGTAGATGTATTCTTGTGATCTACTTTTAAAATATTTGATAGAAAATTCATTCAAGTTAGTGATGTTCATACTTTGTTCATGATTTATGAAGCCTTTGCCATTGTTCCTGTTGGTAGAATATGTGTGAAATACCATTTCATATGCAAATACAGTGCTTAAAAAATGTACTGTTAGCAGGTGAACTGAAGTGTCTGTGGCATTTTCTGTATCTCTCTGCAGACATGCAGATTGTGAGACCAGAAGTTGGCTGTATTGTTATATACAATATTTATGTTTCACACAGATATGTGGGTATTAATTTGTATATCAACCTTAAATGTAATTTCCTGTTTTTTATAGCATTGTAATTAGTTATATTGTAAAAACATAAGAGTTGCTATGAGAAAAGAAGAGGGGAGACATGTGCAAGATTGTGAGACCTGGAATTGGCTGTATTGTCATATATTTATGTTTCACACAGATATTAAATCCCCTCCTGAATGGCAAACTCATGTGTGTGGCTCAGTTCATCTATCTACACACCACAACGCAGAGGTTTGCCGGTCGGTCAGCCCAGACACGCCGGCTACATTTAGCTTGTCTCAGTGTATTAATCTAACACTGACTTTTTAACTTTCCTTCGGCATAAGGATTAAGTTAAATATAAGGAAAAAATGAAATCTTGCATGCATCTTATTTTTTTATTGAATAATGAAACACAATAAATTCCAAAATTCACTCAAATGGCTTCTGGACCTTGACTCTCACAAAGAAAGGATTTTTCATACCAAATCTTTTGTCTCCACAGTCCCCAAGATACTGTCAGTGATCTACACCACCTACTCATCCTATCCTGAGGAGAACGAGGAGGTGGTCCGAGACGTGTTTGAACAAGCTTGCGCCTGTTGGGAGAACGACTCAAGTCAAACCAGGTAAATGAGAGGGGCTCCTCCGTGGGGCCCCCATGACATCCCGCCCTATGCTCTAAATCTGTGTTTAGTGCATCCTCTTCATGTGAGCCTCGCCAGTTGTCTCTCTTCAGATAAGCTCCTGTCACAGTCTCAGTGCACCTCAGGCTGCCACTTGATTTAGTGTAGTCGTGCAGTAGTGGAATCAAATCAAAGGTGTCATTTCATGTCTGTAAATTCTGTGGAAAAGGGAAGGAAAATATGCAGCTTGTTTTTGTAGATTCCAACTGTTTGTTGAGCTCTACAGTTTGTGGGTGTGTGTTTTTTTGTTTTTTTTTTCATTACAAACATCTATTCACATCCCGGGTTTTCAGCGGTGGCCTTGAATTCCAAATAATAGAATACAACATTTTCGATAAAAGACCCTAGATTTCTGTCACAATATTACAGTTTCAGGCCTGAACAAACCTAAGGCAAATCTATATATTAATTGTTCTAATGCTCTCTGTATTTATTTTTCTATGTTCAGCCACTTCCCGTTCTGCTGTCCCTTGGACTCAAAAGACCTTCTCTTCACACTCAAATCCACAGAACACAGCAATGGCTGCTTTATGGCTATATTTCAAAGAGAGGTGAGCTTTTACAACACTTGTAGTATGTAAGAAGTCCAAGAATTGTAAAGAGAGGTTCTAACCTCTGAATATCTGAAATAGAATAGAATATGAATGGTCAACTCATTGCTGTATCCTATTCAAATCTATGCTTCCAGACAAGAAGATTTACTAATAAACAGATGTGGTAGGTAAGGCAAACTTATTTGTGAAAGCACAATTTGTACACAAAGTAATTTACAGAATAATAAAGACATTAAAATGACGACACAAGCAAATCAAAACATAAATAATCACTGTAAAATTAACATTAAAAGAGAACAGTGCAGAATGAAAAAACAAGGCTCATAGGACTCCCTTACTTCCGGTGTCCACCGCCAAGTTTGGGGGCTGCCGCCGTGACAAGCACCGCAGATCTTACGATCACAGCTATGAGCAGCCACATTGACAATATAGGTGGAGAACATGGCCCACTCGGAATCTGTGTCCCCAGTCTCCCCCGGGATGTGGGAGAAGCTCTCTCGGAGGCGTGAGTTGAAGGCCCCCCTGACGGATAACTCTGCCAAATGTTCCCAACAGACTTGTGATATGCTCGAGTCTGCCAGGTCTGTCTGACTTTTTCCCCCGCCAACAGATCCAACTCACCACCAGGTGGTGATCTATTGACAGGTCTGCCCCTTTTTTCACCTGAGTGTCCAAGACACGCAGTCAGAGGTCAGATGACATGACAACAAAGTTGACGACCGACCTAGGGTGTCCTCTTGCCACATGCATTAATGGACACCCTTGTCCTTGAATGTGGCGTTTGTTATGGACAAACTGTGGCTAGCACAGAATTCCAATAACAGGGAGGTTGTTCTTCCCGATCATCTGCCTCCAGGTGTCACAGTCGTTGCCCACGTGGGTGTTGAAGTCCCCCAGTAGAATAACGGAGTCCCTCCAAGAAGGCTGGGTACTCTGGGTACACTCTCAGCGAGTGCCTGGTAGCCCCACTCGCTGTCGAGCACCCATCCCAGACCTGGCTCCAGTGTGCGGCTCTGGTAATGCCTTTCCAGGCGAAGGAGCTGATCTTGCATTTTCTCTCAACATAAAGGGCTTCTGAACCACTCTTAGTCTGAGTTTACCATGGGTGACCCTACCAGGGGCATGAAGGCCCCGACAACATAGCTCCCAGGATCATTTGGGTGCTGAAACCCCTCTCCCATGTTAAGGTGGCGGTTCAAGGGGGGGTATGTGACGGCTGTCAAATATTTGAATAGTTTGTTTGCGCAAATCATAGAGTTAACCACTGAGAAATTTCAATAGAGTGGAGGTCATCTCTAATTGAAGAAAACACATATCTGGCCATTATTTGTATTCATATATTAATCTTGAATAATTACGTAGCACAGAGAAAGGTGTTATACATCCAAACTTTGCCATCAAGTGTAAATTGTCATCACATATTTTTCAAATGATTCTCAAACTTGAGAAAGAAAAAAGTGAAATGCTCAAAGTAGAAATAAGAATGTTCTGTCAGAGGCAGAAATCTGGTGCGACTCAACGGCCTGAAAGCGATTGTAGAGATGTCGGAGGGTTGCAGCGGCGGGATAAGGGGAGATTGAATACTGAAAAAGGGGGAGGGTGTGCACTGATAGAGACAGTGCCTGTGTCAGCTGCAGCAATAGAAATCTGTTAAGGCCAAGATGAGCACAGCTGATACCTACAGCAGGGTGTGGTGTCGGTCTCACTATACAGTTCAGGCAGAGAGGCTGGTGACTAATTGAATTGCAATGATGACTCCCTTATAGACTTCACTGTATTGTTCTACACATTTGCTCTCCCTTTTCTCGCCATCATGTCTTTTATGTAACATGATCCACACGTGTAATGCAGTTTGGAGGCTGTAACGGCTTAAATCTGGCAATTCTTAAAGTAGACTGGTGCATTTAAAAACAATTGACGATTTTATAAACACCCTTACAACAATCTAGAAATGTCTCCTCACATATTAGCATTAGTTTTTTCCCAAGTGCTATAACCCTGTTGATTTCACGTATGCACTGACCTCCGACTTGTGCAATATTTATATAGTGCAATATTTTTATTGAGTGCAATAAGTTTGATTGAGTGAAATATTTAATATGGTGCAATATGTCTGACAGTGCAATATCTAATACAGTGCAATATTTAATGTAGTGCAATATTTAACACAGTGCAATATTTATCAGTGCAACAGCTAATATAGTGCAATACTTGTTCAGTGCAGTATGTGATTGCAGTATTTACTTGTAAATTTTGTTGAGAGTTGTAGTCTGGGGTGTTTTAAATGTTTTAAATGTCTTAATGTCTGGCACTAGCTATCTTAGTTATATTGTGTTGTAGTGTCCCATGTCTGTATTGGAGGGTGAGTTGTTTTTAATCTTGCTGTGCATATGTATGGTGTTGTACATGTGTATATTGACAATAAATGCATTCTATTCTATTCTATATTGATTTTAGTACTATCTTGTACCATTTTCTCGCACATGCACAGTGTGAGTTTACGTTGTACTTAAATTCACAAATGTTGAACCTGATCATTTTTATTGGTGAATAGAGTCAGGAACTCACTGTATTACAACAAAAATCTGCATTTGAACAATATTAATTTTAGCTGCCCCTCTTTGTCTGTATTAAATATTATTGGGCTATAGAATGTTGTGATGTCACCTGAAACCCAGCAATATATATTTTTTGTAAGTGGTTTTATTAGGTTGTTCTCAGTTTAAGATCTTATAGTGTATTACGTAATGACTTTCCAAAACGACTCTCACTTCTGTTGGGTTTCTCATAATCCACTTGATAACATGACTACATTTACCAGAGTCTTTATGAAACGTGCGGCAATGCTTATGATGCTGGGGTGGAGTTATTAGCCACTGGTGCAACTAGCTCTGTGCACTGCGCTCTCCGGTCATCCATCATGTTTTATACCTCCACAGATGAGAATGAAAAGATAATCAAACTGCTGTAATGGCACTTCAAGCAGGATTTTTTTCTTACCCCGTCTCCAATAAACTTGTCTAATCAAAAGTTATTGTGGCACCCGGAAAAGCGTCATAAAAATAGCAATTATATAAGTGTTTGAATGCTGTCTGGCCTACATCGACTGTCACAGCGGTGAGCTATAAATTTCTTTATGAGGCGTCCATACTGGAACAGCTGGGGACGATAAACAGGGTCGACTAATGCGTTTTTGGCCTAATTTCGAGGGGAAGCAGAGCAAAACGGCACAAGACTGAAAGGGGCAGCAATGTTGAAGGACAAATCTCATTGCTATAAATAAGATGATTCAATTTAGAGTTTGGCTTTGATTTGAGTTATCATTTATCTTTGTTTAGTGGCACTTTTAGGCTTTGTACCAACATATTAGACCTAATGATAATAAGCATATGGACAGACTGGCTGTGGTTTTAAAGTACGGAGTAAGTAAGTCAGTACTGGCTTAGCTTAGTTTGTCCGAGGTTTGAAAAAGGAATGAGATTAAACCGAGAGGATTGCGTATTTTGTTTAGAGGAGATGTTGAGGAAGTGGGGGGAGAAAGTGAAGTAAGGGTGAGTGTCTCTTGAATTATTCAGCGCCCCCTGTCTGTGTGAGTTAACATCAATGGTGTTATGGGCATCCACCGAACACTGCATCACAGACCACCACTCCTGTTTACCTGCCATCACCTTCACCTAACTGTACACAAGTGTATGCATATCATTTACACATAAATCATGCTATAATACTGGTATGAATACATTTGCATGGAAGTACGCTTGAAGATTAAAAATAAAACACTAACTCAGTGGCTGCGTGTCCCAGTCGTGTACACTGCACTTGTGAATAATTCAGGCTCCAAAGAGCGCAGTGGGCCGCTGTGTACTGAGAGAGCAGGTGACCCCGGATAGGACCAAGGACATAAGGGCTTTCATCTTTGACCATTCGACAAATTATGATCACACTATTTATATGTTTACATGATTTTACAAGTAACAGTAATTTTATTTTTGTAATGTTGCCAGGCTTCCCAGCATGTCAAACATACAGTAGACAAGGCAGAGGCGGCAAAGGCGAAAAAACTACAACATAAAACCCCCCCAAAACAAAACAAGAATCAAGTTCGACTCAAAAGAAGAAAGGCCGTGGCAAGAAGCAGTGGCAAGGGTAAGGCTGTCAATGATCTTTGGGTCAATCTGGCATAAGGAATGAATGTATTTTTTCCCTCTAGGAACATCTTTAAAGAAGAGTTCAATGGTATTATGGCATTTACATTTCTTTTTAAAACAAGCTGATTTTCCCCCATTTATGTACCTCTTTTTATGTCTTGTTGGCAGCCTTCTCCCAAAGCCAAAGACTCTGGCAAGGTGCTGCTGGCCAAAATAGATTCACAGAAATCTACTGGACATCAAGAGACTATTCACGAGCATCGCCTTTCAACAGAGGTAGACAGAGGTTAATTTGTGTAATGTGTAATCTGGATAACTGGATTTGTTAATTTCATTATCTCCCTTGTAAAAAAAATGACCTTTTTGTACACGCTTTTCACATATGACCCTCTTTTTCAAATTATTACCAGACAGTGCCAAAGGTCCGTCCTCGTCCTGGTTGGGTTGAGTACAAGCAGGCAGTGATTTCTCTGCCACAGGTGGACTCCCCTCTTCTTCTCCCCCCTCGTGCACGGCCCCTAATCTGGATCCCCCAGCATCAAATCACTGCATCAAAACTCTAAAAATTAAAGTCTATATTCAAGACACTTTTGTTTTGATAATGCGTTTATTCTCACAACATATTTGTACATTTACACACTGTGAAGATGGTGGCAAACAGAACAGATATGACTTTCAGAGCGTCTAGTTGTGTGAGAGTGCCGTTGCCGTTTGAGTCGGACTGCATCACTGAGTTCACGTGGAGTGCAGGTGGTGGCCCCGAGCCATAGGAGCAGTGCGAAGGGTTTCAAAGAGCAGTGACAGCAAAACGCTTTACCGCGATGTGCTCATATTTATGTGTCTGTGACCCAGAGCTGACAGTCTGCAGAGCTTCTGAGGGAGAGGGGTATAGAGTTTACCGCTATACTACTCATGTGTGTCCATAGAGGGGCCACAACACTGCTTATATCCATGGGCTTCAGCTCCTATTATAGGTGACATTTTGAGGACTTTTTGCCAGTCAAAAGATATAATATTTTAGGTTAAATTGTTCATTGCTATGGCAACGGTCCTACCTTTTCATCATTCTGAAACCCATGGATAGCCAAGAAGAGCCGGTATCTCTGGAAATAACCTGCTACCATATGTATAAGTGTGTACATAGAGCTTCCTGAGCAATTTAACATTTCAAAATAACATTCTTGATACTTTAACTTGTTTGATCATGAATGAAATACAATCAAATTACAATCAAACATGGAGCATTTTAAAAACATATTTGTACTGATTAACTCATTAACAACAACAAAAATAGAACATTTTGGTTTGAAAATTTTGGGGGTAGAATATTTCCTCTTTTTTAAACTTTAAGGCATCAATCTGTGCCTCAGAGATAGCTCCTGTCTTGATGCAGACCCTCATTTTTTTCATCCAAGTAAAACAAATAGCATCTTATCAACATAACATGCATACATTAATCTTTCACCAAGTACACCAGTCCCATTGTCCCTCATATCTATAATCTCCATCTGAATACAGTCCTCTTACTTTACATTCATTTACAAACAGAAAGTTGTCAACTACTTTTACCATTCCCTTTTTAGGACAGAGGGATACAGATCATGAAAAACAAAACAAAACTTAAACAAATAAAAGCAGGCAATGGACAGATGAAAATTCCTCTGGTTGTACAAAGGACGTCAGCCCCAAAGTCCACTATGGGCAGTTTGGACAGTAGAGTTCAAGTGTCAAAGTTCACCCTGCAACTCTTTCAGTAGTCTTTCTTTAAGTATTCTTCGTTTCTTTGTGGTTCCTTCACGTAGTGGCACCTAACGTATACAGTATGTACATCATTGTTTACCATGGCTGGCACTGGTTACATGTTACAGTGGCGATATGGTGAGAGTGCTGTGGACACCAGTGGGAGGTCATTGCTGGGGCAGTTCAGGGGGCTGTTTTTTGGGTTTCAGAGTGTCTATGAGAGACTGCACCCCGCGCTTCACACTGGTGGTCACCCGACGTGTCACCGAGTCTGAGGTGGGAGAGGTGGAGGAGCCGGCTCGCTGAGAGGGGGGCCGTGCCACCAGACACTTCTGATACCGAAGCTGGAAGGATATACGTTTATTCACATTGGGCTTTAAACACCAGCTTTAAAAGTATAAGAATGTACACTATGTAACTTTTAATGGAGCATCCCAGCTGTCCTCTCCTTATCTCCATGGAGATGTTATTGCTTTGTCTGGAATGTTCCCCTATGTGACTTATGAAACATACTTACCATACATTTATTTACAACATTAACATTCCAGGGAAAGTAATAACATCCCCATGGAGACAAGCAAGACAAGAAATGTTACACAGTGCGTCTATTACAAAATACAATATAAATACCTTACTATCAAAATCATTTGTGAATATAGATTTATAAATTTGGAGCTTACCACACATGCTGCCTGCACAGCCTCAGATACACAGCCCGCATTGGGGTCGCACCAGAACACATGGCATTGGAAGTGTTGGTTCCCGGTGTCCATGATGAAGGCGAATGTGTGAACATCTCGCCCCACGCCCATAAAGGACAGGAAGCGCACCCGACACTCCACCAGGGCCTCCTCCTCCTCCTCCTGAAGCAAAAGAGGCATCAGTCATCTACACTGCCTGGCCAAAAAGAAAGTTGCCACCTGGATTTAAATAAGCAAATAGGTACGAGCCTCCTCCATTTCATCTAGGTCTAGGTTCAGCAACAGTCTGTGCTCAAAGAATGAGGTCAGCTGACACCTGAATATACTGAATGACCAGGTTATTCCATCAATGGATTTTTTTCTTCTCTGATGGCACAGGCATATTCCAAGATGACACTTCCAGGATTCATCCGGCTCAAATTGTGAAAGAGTGGTTCAGGGAGCATGAGACATCATTTTCACACATGGATTGTCCACTACAGAGTCCAGACCTTAACCCCATTGAGAATCTTTGAGATGTGCTGGAGAAGGCTTTGTGCAGCGTCAGACTCTACCATCATCAATGCAACATCTTGGTGAAAAATTAATGCAACACTGGATGAAAATAAATCTTGTGACATTGCAGAAGAAACAATACCACAGGAAATGTGTGCCGTAATCAAAGTTAAAGGCGGTCCAATGAAATATTAGAGTGTTTGACCTTGTTTGTTTTTTTTTTGGCCAGGCAGTGTATGTGACACAAGAGTCATGAAATAATTTAGTGAGTGACCTAGAACAATACTTGGGCAAAAGACTTAAGCTTTAGAATAAGAAATCATACATGCCGATAATTTCAAGGTGATGGTGGGGTAAAATGTCTCTTCTGTTTATGTACATGGACTTGGGTCGATTTTGGTACCACAACGATAATATAAACACATAAAGAGTAGTTGTTTCTTTAATATTATCATGTGATTTGAATGTAGATAAATGTAAATGTAAATATTCTGATTCAAAAATCTATTCAAAAGAGGTCCAAATTTGTCCTGTGAATGCATCAATACTTGAAATTAAGTTTAGTGTTGGTACTGAATAGTATTAATTATCAAATTTTTGACAACCTGAACATGTACAAGTCATTTTAATGCTGTTGATTTTGACTTAAAAGACAAATAGTAAACTTTGAAATATTAATATTAGCATTTTCACATAATGGACTTTGAATACAATTATTTGGTGTGTGTTTGTATCTATGTTTATGTTTTTTATATTTTTGTGCCCATCGACAGCTTTTGCAAATTCCTCAAGGTTTAAAAATTTGATACAGTTTACATAGATATGACAGTCTTATGCTTCTTACCTTTTCCTTTATAACAGATACTGTAGTGTCAGCAATGCTCAAAATAACTGGAGTCCAGTCCTCTTTGCCTGTGGAGTTTACAAGACTTTCTATGGCTCCATTTATTATGTCCATCCCTGCAGACAGTCACAGCATTGGATAGTTACGTTCATGCAGACCAAATATATATTTAACTGAAATGAATGCTTAGTAATAATAATTTTACCGATGGGACGAGTTACCGATGTCACACCCAAATACAACACATGAAACTTCTGCACCAGCTCCGTCTTTGGCATCGGAAATTCTAAAAAGGGACATAAATAAATAATAAACACCATGTTTATAAGAAGGCTAAAGATAAACATAAAAGTCCATATATGATAATTGGCCAGATCCAGAACGCTAAATAAACACTCATGAATATTTTAAAACTCCATATCGTTGTGCATGAGATATGTGAAAAAGGGTTTTTATCATGAGCCGGTTCAAATAATAGACTCAATGGAGAGGTTAGCAATGATAATAAATAGATGCTCACTATGATATGTATATAATTTATTTCAATGAGATGAAAAATTGTTTATTTAAATTGAAATGTTTTGGAAAAGAGAAATTAGGAAATCTCATGTCTTAACATTGGAGGTTTTATTAATAAGAATGATGAAATGATGATCAAATAGATGTTTTTACTGTCTCAGTTAAAGGACCCATATTGCGCTGTTTTGTGATCTGTGTTAAAATGTTTCCTCATCACAAACATACCTGGAGTTTTGTCAGTTTTGCATAATATAGGACTTTAGTTTAAACCTTATTGCTTACAATAGAGACTTCTTAGTATTCAAACAATAGGAGTCAATATCCTTTACAACACAGACTTACAGACATGGAGTCTCTAACAAAGTGACCCTGCAACACAATTTAATGTCTGAATTTTAGTGATTTATGATTCATCTTATTGTAATCTCTATGGACTAATCAGTGTACTCCAACCAAAGGTAATTGCTTTTTACTTGATTCATATACTCATAATTTCACTGTCAAAAAACCTAGAGAATGAGATCTATTGCACATTCACTGCATGCATCTTAATGTGACATTAAAGAAAGTCAAGACACTGCGAAGAGTAACTCCATTGATATAAAATGAGTTTGATGATAATCATCTCAAATGTGCCCCATAACTGTGAGAAATTAAAAATAATCTAAGTGTGGAATGGGACATTTAAAACAACAATAACTCTTAGCTATAAAATGTAATAATTAGAAAAGCACAGACAATTATCGCAAATCTATGAAGTGTAGTGAGTTTAAATATTATGAAGCCCAGCAACAGATGGTCACCAGTCTGCGGTGTAGTCTTGTTTTTGGAAAAAAGATCTACCCAGTAATTACATTTTTCTGATGTAGTATTGCAATTGAGGTCAGAATTCCAATGTATGTTTTGAAATCAGCATTCAGTTCACAGAGCGCATTTCAAACCAGGACCAGGAGCATTCACATCTGAGAGAGGACTGTGATATGAACTGATAAACTACTAGAATCTCATTTGAAAACATGTTTGTAGAGGTCTAAACTACATACGGCACAGATTTTCTTCCATAAAATACAGGATATTACTGGATACAGGACATTTTGTTGTTCGCAGAGAACCTAAATAAATGCAGCCTTTGCGGTTTGATAATTGCACCAATTCAAACTGTAATTTTGATTGCAATATATTGGCAGCTCTACTAAACATCAATATATTCACTATTATACAGTAATTATGAAATGGACACTGGTGGAAGAAGTACTCAATTTTACTCAAATTACCGGTACTTGTTTTTGCCTAGCTATTTATATTTGTATATTTTAGTTTGCTCAAACTATGAAGATATTAAAAATAAACCCCTTGGCCTTTTTAGCAGGTCTCAAACTAATAAAACATGCTTTTACATTTCAGTCTTGTCCAAAAATGGAGGAGAAAGTGCAAATACCTGCTCTCAAATGTAGTGAAGTACAAGAAAAAAGTATCCACTTTCAAGTTTATTTACGTAAGGTACAGGTACTACTTTTACTTTGTTAAATTCCACCACTAGAAACAGAACACATATTTAACATAATCTCATTTACTCTTTTCTGCCCTATTCTGGTACCAGTGTTTCAAGCATTTTTTAATGTGCAAATGAGCTACCACGATAAAGGAATTTCCTTGCAGATCAATGAGGTCTATGTCTAAACCACACTGCACCAGACATGTTACTCTGATAAAGGCTTTGATGCTGAGGTTGGGACGCCACGCACTGTAAGAAGTGGTAGCCCTACTGTTAGGGTAAATAACTATGCTTAGCTATTCTGCATAGACACTGCTATAGTTTACTATTGTATTGCTATAGTTCATTATTGTAGCAGTGCTCATGTGAAGACGTGGACTAGATTACAGCTGTGTGACAGATATATGTTCAGGACATGTACAAGGTATTTTATATTTATCTATATAGCTAATCAAATAACTAAGCAGGGCAATGGCTTACTGATAGGCATGTGCTGACTCATGACTCGTCATCCTGGTCAAGCCAGCAAAATATGCCCCCCCCAGGATGCTCGTCACAGTCTTATACAACATGCCAAGGGGCCTGGCTGGCCTGTACACCAACGAAGAGGTCTAAACCATGCTGCCTCCAACTATAGTATACATATAAAACTCAGGCGTAAACATTCAGTCTCTGCCTGGGAATGTCAGTTACACAGACTCCTTGTACAAGTATTGCTCTTTACTGGTTGATTAAGTAAATTCTTCTTGAATTTAATCTCTGGGTCAAGGTTATTCTTTGTCTTAGCAGAAACTAATAAACACGAGAGGAAAGGGCTGTTTTCCTCAACACTACCTCAAAGAAACACTACCGTATTTTCCGGACTATATGTTGCTCCGGAGTACAAGTCGCACCAGAGAAAAAATGCTTAATAATGAAGAAAAAAACATACCGGTAATTGGATTTTAATGAGTTTGCCCATGTCGTAAGTGAATAACTGTACTGTAGGCCTTTTATATTCTGATGCATGGTGTTCGCTTGTACTCAGCAAATTCTACATGCTTTAGTTGAACTCACAGGAAAAAGGAATAGTCCCTGTGTATTTTCCTCCTGTAATTACCTGGGACCAAGAGGAACAAAAGCATACTAGATTTTCTCTGCAGTCACCATCATCTGTATGTTGCAGATGCAAAAACTGTCACTATCTTTTCTATTAACAACATGCACCCAGTGGGTTTTGAGCTGATAAAATGTTTTTAAGGAAAACCTATGTGCTTTTAAACAGGGATAAACAATGTAACGTGAGACAGGAAGCCACAGTGGGCAGAGATAGCATGAAGCTGACAAATCCAATTCCCACACAAGGGAAAAATAGGAAAACAAAAACAGATCCAAAGAAAGAAAGAAAGTGTATTTTGTGAATTGTGTATTTTGTTTTACCTTGTAGTGGTACATCTGAGCCGGTCTGGGAGGAGCTGCCTGCTGCAGCCTTGGCACTTTTCCTTTCAGCCATAATCTAGATAAACATAAAAAAACATAAAAGAAACATGAAAGTTGGAAAAAGTGGTGATACACCAATAATTTAGAAATAAAATGTTACTGCTTTTTGAACAAAACTGCCCACAACATAAGGATGACTAAATGGAAACAGCCTTTACCCCTGAACTAGACAATCTGAGTCCAGGTAATTCATGTGCATAACACCAGGGTTTGTATCTCTGATGTCTAAAACCCTCTGAAAAAAAGATGAGACAGTACAATCCCTAACAATTCCCGAGGTGATGAATCCCTATGAAGTAACTTAGAAGAATGACACTAGTGAAGAGGATCACTGTCTACATAAAAAAACAAAAAAACTAACAAACAAAAAACAAATTAAATTGTTAAAGGGTGTGTACCCTATTTACCCACCCCAAGCAGCTTGAGGTCAAAACATGACCCACTGTGTGATAGCTGCTTGTAATTATAAAGCATTTTATTGTTGGATAATAAGGAAATTTGCATTAGCATGCTAGTTGTTGCTAGCTTTACCATGATGGCAAAATGCTGTTATGGTCTCTAAAAGTTGTGAACAGCACTTATAAACTCATCGTGGTGAATAATTAGGATATTCAGAATGCATGAGGTAAGTGAGGAATAACTTTGGACCACTGCAGAATGTTTAAAATGAACTAGTTCGGTTTTCCAGATTTTTTAGGACAATAAAAATCTGGTGCAGTGCTTAGTAACAGTATTTTTATAATTTTTATTTTATAACCTTTGTAGTTTTCTAAGTTTTAAACATGACTTTTTGTACATTAAAGCTATGTTGTTAACTGCATCAAAGTTAGGTCAAAACTGGGGCTAAACCTGAAACCAAACTTGAACTAGACCATCATCATTACCCAGGACTAGAACAGGACCAAACCAGGACAATAGCTAACCTAAAACTCCTCTCACTCCATAGCCTCTCTTTTGTAACTGTCCGAACCTTCGTGCTGATATATGTCTTTGGCCCGTCTGTCCTGTGTGTCTCTGCAGTGAGTGTGGCCCCTGCTCCAGACACTTGATTAATTGTGGGTGTCATTAATCAGAGGCAGTGGTGAGTCCGCAGCTCAGTTCACGGGGGAGCATACAAGAGGAGCATGCACGGGTGCTAACAGGACGCTAACAGAGAGCTAACAGAGCCGGAGGAGCGCAGCTGCAAAACTGAGGTCACTGAGTTTATCTGCTGCAGAGGAGACAAATCACACTCAAACTGCAGTCACTTTGTACAGTTATGAGTAGAGGTCAAACAAGTGCAGCCAATCTCAGTACTATTACTTCAGTAGATGGCATTACACAAGGATAAGTCAGTTAAGTCCATGAATGTGTTGCTTTATACCTTTAGTTTCAGTTAAAATTACTTTTATCATCTGCTAGTATTCACCTTACTCCATCAGCCATCATCACTCATGTTGTGTTATTTTGCACGGAGCTGCTGATCTTGACAGTAAATAAGTTATATATGGACTACAAAGCCTAAATCCTCCCAGAGAAGCAGTGCAGTGTTGACTTGTTCGTGCATATGAACTCTCACAAATCTACCTACTCCACAACAAAGAAAGCACAGTTTAGTTACATTTGCAAGTGGCGGAATAAAGTCAACACATTCACAATAGTTACAACATGGCTTCTAATACTGAGCTTTTTATCTTTGTCCCTCACCATTAGCTTACTCAAAGTTGTATTTTTAATGACTCATGCTTGTTTTGTCCAGCGTTCAAGGCTTTAGTGTTCAGAGAAAAATCTTGTTTTCACTGATCCCCTAACCTCACCCACTTTGCTGTACTTTGTTGTATTTATTTGAAAAATTAAGACCCTGAATGAAGCGTGTGGGGTTTTTAAATGTTGCATAACCACTTTTCCAGAATGAAAACACAAAAAACAATCTAATGCTGGCTATGGTGAAATGCCACTTCTATTAATACTATGGCCCATCATCGACTTTTACTAGGTTAAGAGTTACCCTTTTTAATCTGACAAGCCTGTATTAAAATAGTCAGGAATTAAGTTAGTACTAAAGTAAAAATATTCAGCAACTCATTTTCCCTTCAGATAATAAGTAACACATATAGTCTGTATCGGTAAATAGGTCAATGTGCCTCAAAGGGAATAGAGCCTTGTGCAGGTAGATCTTCCAAGGTCAGAGCGGGCCTAAAGGATGGAAGGTTTCTCTTAAGTGCATTCTGTGGTGCACTTAACAAAACTGTGTCTTTGCCCCTCAGAGAGTTCATAAACTTATGTTCCTATAACCCAAATCTTATCTCCGCACTGCAAATGGCTCGATATCTGCACCACTAATCTCTCGTCTCTCAACGGATGTGATCAAAACATAATATAGAATCAGAGCAAACACACTATACTAAGTTTTAAACATTCATTTAAACAACACAGTACTGGAGGAGAATAAGGTTGCTTGCCTGGTGACACTGACAAGCACATACTCTGTCGCAATTGTACAGTGCTGGGACACTTTAGCTAAGGAATAAATGTGTTCCCAGATACAGATAATATGATTTCAAATAGAGTGCAATGGCCTATCTATGGGT
The DNA here is from genome assembly GCF_009829125.3 of Periophthalmus magnuspinnatus. Lineage (NCBI taxonomy): Eukaryota > Metazoa > Chordata > Actinopteri > Gobiiformes > Gobiidae > Periophthalmus > Periophthalmus magnuspinnatus. The sequence goes on along the minus strand of NC_047135.1, from coordinate 6,330,503 downwards.
GTTGACAAATTGAGGCTGTAATTAATTATATGTATCTCTTTTGAGTGGTCAGATGTTGAATATTGAAACTTAAATTTAAATATTTTTTGTTAATGATTGGATCCAGGCCTGTCAGAAATGAATATAAATGAATGGGAAGAGGGTTCAAATCTAGGCCCCAGAATAACAGACCCCTTTGTCCCCCCTGTCGACTCCCCTGATTGGGGTTATAAACTTGTGATATCAGTGTGTAATGATATTAATGTGACATGTCAATATTCAAGACTCTAACTGTATCTTTTTTGATGCAATGATGAAAAAAACATCGCCAAGACTGATTTAAATGTCCCTGTAGTTCCTCAGAAGAATGATCACTTCTGTCTGATCTAACACATTTAAACCAGTCCCTTACCAGAGCAGCACCAGAACTGAAAAAGGCGTGGCGAAGCATATTCACAAATAATTTTCTCCTGCTGACAGAATTCCACTTTCTCTCGCTAACATTTATTTGTGCTGACAGAGAAGACCTTTGTGTCCCTTTTGCTTCATTTTGCTTCATTTGGATTGGCCCCGTAATTACAGAGATATAAACCACATTTCATACTAAGATATTTGCAGTTTTACAGTTCAGCAGGCAATTCTACCATTGAATCTTGCCTTGTCCTCCAGTCTCAATTGCAAACCAGCGGGTCTTAAAATGCAATGACTCCACTTGAGCATAGCCTATCCCTTAAATAAATCCCATTCCCGCGCTTGTACGACATCCTAAATATACAAACAGTGTCACCTTGGTGCAGATTTCGTGGAGACTGGTGGCGATGGCGGCGGCCGGCGTATCACATCTGAACACGTGGCACTTTAACACCCGCGTGTTCTTGTCCCGCGCCACGTAGGCAAAGTCCCTGAAACCAATACAAACTACATTAATAACACAGCATTTATCATTTAGAAAAAAACACTGAACAAATGAAATGAATTGAGAATAACAGGGACAGATCATTACTAAGCCTAATGCATCTTTAAGTGTGTGTTTGCATAGCGATATTGTTATTTGTTCCACTTCACAGCTTTTCCTCATCTCGTATATAGTGGTTATGGCTATGTATAAGCGTCTTCATTTAATTTTATTACACCTAAAGCTGCCACCAAGTGCATTCACAGCAAATTGCATTTACATCCAGTGTCATGTGCAGTAGTTTGAACATGATTGTAGGATAAACTATGGCTTGTAAATGGTTCTTTCATACATTTCATTTTCTCTTGAGCAAATAATTGTATGTAAGAGGTTTTAAACTTCTGGAAGGTTTAACTGAGTGAAACTTCATTAATCAGTGGATGATATTGAAACCCTTAAAGCAAACCTAATACACAAAATCAACTTTTTAGAGCTTTTAAACATATTACAGTTGTTTCTGCTCAAAAATGTACCCATCCAAAGTTGTATTTGGAGTGATTCGTGCATGTTTGAGTGATCTTTAATCACTTATTTTCAAGCTGATCATTTCCCGTTTTCACTGCCACCAGTACACGCCCACTGTGACGTACTTACTACTCATTCTAAAATTTTATTTTCTTACTCGGTGATACACGCAGGATTCGGCAGCATCGTGTAGTAGTTGTTTTAGATGAATATTGAATGAATATGCAAATGATAACATAATGATCCACGGGTGTCATACATTATAACTATAGAGCAGACACAAGCACAATACGTCTTTCAAGTGCAAAATGAGCAGGAGGAGAAATCATATGCTCACTTGGGAGAGCTATACAAAGCTACAAACTCTTTATAGGCTCAAATGTTAAAAAAAACAAGAAATGTTTGGCAAGTACTGCTGCTAAAAATATTATGATAATTCAACACTTATTACAACGGTGCTTTTACTGTTATAGTTGTCACTTATTTTAGGAAACTACCAGTAGTGGAAGATAAAAAAGTAGTAAAGTACTATACTCATTTAGAATTTTTAGGTATCTGTACTTTACTTAAGTATTTTTTACAGTGGATACTTTTTATTTCACTACATTTCAGAGCAGGTACTTTCTGGACTGAAAAGTAAAAAGTACTTTTCATATGATTTGAGGGTTTTGTTTTTTTTACCATGTACGTGGTAACTCCCTGACTAAAGGTTTCAAGTTCAAGCTTAGAGCAAACAAAAATACATACACAAAAATCATAAGAAAAATTAAGGAATTGATTTGTAGTTGACCAAAATATGTAAAAAAAAAAAAATGTAAATCAATATCACTACTACAACACTACTACTAATTAACAACACTTGTGTGAAGTACTTTTACTTTTAACTTGTTAAGAACATTTTTAAACAGGTACTTTAATAATTTTACTGAAGTCAATTTTTTTCTTTTTTGCTTTAACTTTTACTTTAGGATTTTTTGCTCTGGTATCTGTAATTTTACTTAAGTAACAAAAATTCCACCACTTCTTCCTACTTATTTTAGGAAAATACTACTACTACTACTACTACTACTACTACTACTACTACTACTACTCCTACTCCTACTAATGTTATTACTGCTAGTGCTTTTTTCAGTGCAACACCTACAAGTAATCTCTACCACAACTATCATTATTACTACTTAACTACTTAAAACCACTAATTAGACCTACTGTTACTATAACAACCACTACTAATACAGGGTGTTTATACTTGCAAAAAAACAAAAACAAACTGTGACTAAAGTGGGACAAAACCTGGACTGGATCAGTACTTAACCAGGACTAGAAGAGGATCAAATTAATGGTGCGTTCACAGCAATCCTGGCTTGGTCCTTGTTTGAGCCCAATATGTAAATAGATTTTCTCTCTACCTCTGTAAGAGGTAAGGCACAGAAGAGCTTAAGTTTTAGTGCTTCAAAAGCTGCTCAGTAATTTCATGCACAAACCGAAATATTACATTAATCACAACTAGCTCTTAGTGTTTATGATCCCTTTGTGTGGCTGTCTCTTCTGCCTAATTGTGTGCTCACTTTTGGGGTCGATAACGCTCCCGACTGTGGCCAGGCAGGACAAATGTGTGTGGTTGGATATTACTGAAGCGTACACAGCATCTCGCTCTCTGCTCAGGGACATTTAAGCCCTGTGTCACCCGACCAGCATGAGTGGCCTTGGCAAACGCTACACAAATGGCTCTTTTATGGCTCTCACTGTGGGATCAAAATGGCATAAAACAGCAAGCAATTCTCAACAGGAAATAGCCAGTGGTCAAAGTGTGATTTAACATCTGTGATGTGGGAATTCATTGTTGCAATGATACAGTAAAGAGTAAGGATTACTCAACACAAAATGTGGAGGTTTACAGACACAGATGAGATGAACAGTGTTTTGAAATGAAGAGTAAAGGAAGTAGTTACCTTTCTCTGGATCCAATAAAAGTGATGGAGGCAAAGGAAGAGAAGGAGAGGAGAAAAAAAACAGTTCAGGTTAAGTATTGAGTACAGTGTATTGGGAAAATGTTTGCAGAAGTCCATAACTATCCATAGGTTTCAGAATGAAGAAAAGTTCGGACTGTTACCCTAGTGATTAACAAAATATGGAGTTAATATGATATGAGATTCAGGAGCAGGACCATGGCTCAGCCTCCTGTTCCTTTCAGCAAACCACAGCTCACCTCAACCATTCCTCTAATTACCCAGAGGCCCTCGCAACCCCTCCCTCCCACCCCGTACTTCTTGTTCATCTTTCACCCCGAAGATCTCAACATCTACAGAGAGGGGTGTTCCTGAATCGGTTGGGCTGACCGCCTGGGACCGAGCTCCCATCCTGAGTCTCTACCTAACCTCCACATTTATTCATATCATCTATATATATGCTTGCTAGTGAAATTAGATCTTGAATGGGAAAAAGTGTCAGTTTGCAGGTTGTCATTGGTGACTAATAGTGATCATTAAAATATATTGATTGATTTTGATTGTGATTGCAGCCTGCAGTAATAGCAAAGGGATGTGGTTTTTAAATATGTACTTATGCATGCATAAGTGTAACAGTGTAACAAGTAACCAAGTTATTATCCCATGAAAAATCTACAGAACTTAAAAAAAGATGACTTGTCAGAATGAATTTTTATTTGATTTTTAGTACCTCATTATTATGCAGCTAAACACCATTGCAGCTTCTCTATATTAGTAGTACAATCAAAATAAGCTAAAGTCAGATGTTGCACAGATGAAATATAAAAAGTCTAATGCTTCCATAGTTCAGAATCCTGACAACCAGAAATGACAGAACAAACTCAATTTATGAGTGCACTAAGCAACTTTTCTATTGAAGGGCCTGACAACTACAGTCTCCATGGAGATGTTATTGTTTTGCAGTATGACATTAATGTTCTCTGCCTCCACTGAGACAAGATAGTGGCACCACCAGGCCAAGTTACAGTTCAGACACATGTTTGCTTACAGTACGAATACATGTTTTTGAAGGTATTTTTGCAATAAAATAAGTGGAAATTCGGGCATGTCTGCGTAGCATAGTGAATAAGACAAATAGAATTCTCAACCAAATCCATGCACGCCATTCCCAAAATCGCAGCACACCCTCACTGTTTTAAACATATCTACATTCAAATGAACACAGACTATTCCCCTGTCTCATTCAATCCTGCGCCTCTAAATCTCTGCGCTTGTCTTTAATCTGCCGCTCTCACCTCCTCTGACGCGCGACACAAGAAGCCCCTGAAGAGAACAAAGTCTGATCCGTATCAACTACATCTCTCCCATTTAGCTCGACTACAAAGGCAGCAGCACTATCAAAAGGACTCATTTAAACAACGACAAGCTTTGATTTCCTGATGATCTATTTAGCATAAGGTTTGAATGTGTTTGTGCAAATGAGCATCAACTGATATGTTTTTTCAATGAATCTTCACTGCAAAAACTTCACTGGTCGCCCACACATTTACTCTGACTTGGATTCCTGGAGTCTTGAATGTAACTGCCAAAAAATGATGAGGACAGATGAGCTTCACCTCAATGTTCAGGTTTTTAAGTGAAAATACCCAAATCCTGATGCATCACTCTGCAGTTACTTAGAATGTCTCTAGTCTGATCTAGTATCAATGGTATTTTTTACTTGCCATTATGATGCAATGACTCATGAGGTTGTGGCCAAGTCCTCTCTATATCCAGGCATGTGTTTAGGAAATTAGGTCAATTAAGTAAATATATGTGTGAGTTGCCGCATGTCAGTTAATAAATATGTCAAAATTGGTCTTAAATATAATTAGAGTTAAGTTTCTATATTATAATCATAGACTGTATATATAACTGGACAGAGCTAACCTGTTAACCTACACTCTTCTCTTTTAATGTTCACTTTATGATGATTATTTCTGATTATTTATGTTTTGATTTGTTGTGAAATTGTGATTTTGACGTCTTCTTATTCTGTAAAGCACTTCGAATTACTTTGTTTACGAATTGTGCTATACAAATACCTTGCCTAGCCACCACATTTAAATAGGGAATGAGCATAGGCGCGTTTCTGGCTCCATCGACTCTTTAATTCACTTTACACTGAAAAACTGTCACCCCGTCGTCTTTTTGGTCTGTTCATATTAACCTCCTTTACACGATCATGATATTTATTTTTGCTGTTGCGTTCGTAAATCAAGCTTTGAACATTAATAACAGGCAAATTAGACACCTTCTTTACCCAAGGTTGCTCCAAATTGCAATAGCGCCTGATCCCCAGTAAATCAGCGTTGCAGCCTGGAAGGGGTGTTACCTTCAACAGCCTCGCTCCATGAGTCTATAAGTCTATGAGTCCGTCTCTGAGTCTTTGTTAGAAGAGACAGGATTTAATCAATTACTACTACAAAGTCAGTTCATTTGCATCTTAAGTTGTAATTGGAAGAACTTGGATTTCCAGTTGTCTTAATGTAAAAAACACATTATTTGCTCAATTATACATTATCACCTTCAAACATGGCAAAACTGTCAAAACTAAAAAAGTATAAATTTCACTACATAAGCACTACCACTGAGAAGTTGCCAGAGTGAACTTTCATAAATTTGACATGGCTGCTCAAAATCTTTGACTTCCTAGTGCCAAAACTTGTAGCATTTGCAGTTTGCCAACTTAAGTGTGACTCCTCCAAAGTTTGGTGTGAAATTTGTGCAAAATGCCTTTCCATCTAATACAGTTTTAGACAGAAAAAGTGTCCATGTGAGACTATAATAAGTACTGGACCTAGATCATGGCCAGAAATAACAAAATTAAAAGAGGAAGTTAGGAGCCATGATGGACAAGAGCCTGAGTGGGAGGAGGACTTTTTGGCAGTGAATAAGATGGACAGAGTTGGCAAAAGATGTGGGCAGCTGTACAGGGCCAAAAATCAAAAGGTAACAGGGATTTTAAAGTAACAGTTAAAAAAAGATAAAAGCAACAGAGAAAGACGTATTTTTGATCATTGTGTGTGCTCTTATATTTGCTGAATTGAAAAGGGAGGGATGAATAACCCACCACCACCGCTGTGTCTTTGATCCTGATGGCTACGAGGCACGCTCACCTCCAGAGATTAAACCAGGTCACGACTGAAGACGGTTTATTGAGAACGAAAGTCACACGAAACCAACGGCAACTGCACCTCTGACATCACCTGCACCTCGCTCTGTAGTAGAGTAGTAAGATTAGCTTTTACCATGTAGCACGGAATCCACTGTGGTAACAAATCAAAGGGTTTTATTCATTTGAGATTAAGCCAAAAGGTTTAGGCCAGAAGAAACCTGGTCTTAAGGATGCACTGTGTCACTTTTCTGGTAGAGCGTTTGCCACCTGCTGTTACCATGGAGACATTATTGCTTTGCCTAGAATCTTACACACATGGCTTCAAAATCTGTCCAATTAACAGGTCAGATCTGTGGAGAAGTGAAAAATATAAATATATATTTTTCAAGAAAAGACCAAACAAAAATCAGGACTAAACCAACATCAAACTGGGACCAAGACACAATCTTACTGAAGAAATCAAACGCAAGATAGATGCGTTTAATGGCATACTGCGAAATATTGCAAAGTAAAAACATTGTCTCTATGGAGGTGAAACATTACCTAGTGCACCTTAAAATAAAAAGTAAAAGTCAATTCAATTCAATATGTTGTTATTTCAATGATAGGCCTTAAACACAATTATGGTTTTGAAATAGAAAAGAAAAGTACATTAGTAACTAACTACAAACATGAAAGTATATTTGTTAGCATAAACTCAGCCTTCCTCACCTCACTCCTATTACTCCTCCACACTGCTCGCCGTACTTCCTCTTCGTTCAATCGGTGCCCAGTCTGTCCAATTTAAACCCCCAGCAGGGCCACTTCAGTTTGTCCCAAATCCCACAAACCCCAGCTCCTCCTCAGCACCCCCTTGGCTTCCCATCATCTCACCATCCCCTCCACTCGCTTCAGCCTCACCTTTACCACCTCCAGTGTCCAAGCCCCAGGGTGAAGACATCTCCTAAATGTCATCACCCTGGGGCTATGGGGGATGGGGATATGAGACCCAAAAGATTCATACTCATTCAATAAAGCTTAGTAATACTTTTCTTTTGTGTCTGTCTGAGTCTTTCCAACTGCAACTGCAACTACAATTACTACTACAATCACAGATACAGTGAAGAGTACTTTAAAATACACCAAAATACATAATTGATAACCGGAGCTTAATTTCCTCTTGGTTAATGCATACAAAGTACACAGTATCCATTCAGAGTGAAAGCAAAGTCACAAAAGATAACTGAAACTAGCACCAAACTGTTGTGCGTAATGCATGATAATCTCACTTCTAGCCTGTAATTATTGAGCAATTAACTTTGATTACAACTAATAATTTTGGCCCTTGAAAATCACTGGGATAATTTGTCCTCTAAATACTGGAGCTGTGTATTGTCCAAATCAAGCAGAACCTCTTTTATATCGAAAAAATGTTGATTAAGCTCCGGTATTACATTATATTATTGGATTATATTTTTATCTATGTGGTCCTGAATCAGGATTTTGTTGTCACTATAACTACACTTTTGGACTCCAGCATTTTACTAATAGCACATAATAAGACACAAAAAAAGCCTGAGCTCAAATTTGCACTCGTAAAAAGTACTGTAAAAATGTTGCCTAATTTCTCCTATAACCATAAAGCATCATTAATATTTATGGTTGATACCTTGACTGTGAGTTTTCAGGAGCTAAATTGGACTCGTAAAAGTAAACCGCCTTGATACTGAGCAGTAAAACTCTTTTTATGATGCAGTGATGTGAACTCATCCTTATTTTCCACGTCTCACCAGCGCCACACCATCTGTCACTGCACACACACACTTCCATTATCCAACAGTCTCAGTCAGTATATATACGAATGCACTTACATATGCTAATGTCCCGGGCTAATGCTGATTGGAAATGCCTGCAGTGCTTTGTGGGAGTCAGCAGAAAGAGCGGCGTGTGAAAAACATGTGATGTCATGTGTTTTTTCTGTCTATTGATTGATTGACCACAATTTCTTGTTTATTTTGCCTTATTATGGACTTTTAACCAGTCCAATTTGACACAAAAATTGTCCATTTTCTTCTTCTTTTTCAGGATAACAGTAGTTCAGTTGTTAAGAGTGTTTGCCCTGTGATCTCAAGGTTGGCAGTTCAAATCCCGCTTTCAACATAAACATCATTGATTCAGTGGTCACATCCAGGTTAGTGGTGCGATTCCAGCTCCCACAGATGAATGCTGTTGTTGTGTTCTTGGACAAGACACTCAACCCTCCTCACCCCTCCTCTGCGTACATTTGTTACCATTTAAAAATTGTTCAGTTTCTTCTTCCAAAGTCGTACTCTTCTCCAAACCACAGGTGTTTACTGACAGAGGACTGGCTGTAGACCTCCCTATTAAAAACACCCAAGCATATCAATGACAATTAGAAACAACTGAATCTCAATGACTGTTTATAGCACAGTAATAATTTTATATGCAGAGTTAAAAATCATAAATCACGACAACAAACCCAGGACTATTATAAATCACTGAAGCACTACACCAGGGGTAAACCAAGATGAAATCATTGATAACACATGAAAGCAAAGACTAAAGCAGAAACTACATCAATAGGTCTGAATGAGCACAATGTCAGGATTAAAGTAGTGCTAAAACAGGTCAAACAAGGTTTATAGAATACATTAAATATGATTTTTACTCACAAGAAGTGCAACAACATGTGGCCAATTATCATAATAAAAAGGTGCATTTCTGATGGAGGTCAGGCTCTGCAATTAAACTAATTTACATCAAGATTAGTTATTTTGACAACTTGTTTGGGCATTTTTAATGGCGAGGTCTACAGGTCTACAGCCAAACCTCTGTCAGTAAAAGCATGTGGTTTTAAGCAAAGTTCAGACTTTGGAGGAACAAAGTTGACTATTTGTAAATGACAGGGTATTAATACAAAAAGCCATTTGTTTTGTTTTTAATTAGAAAATTTAAAAAAGTAACTAATCCATATGAAGCAAAAAATGTGCTTTACCTCATACTATTTAAACTATTGCCTTCAGTCTTTTGATTCAAAAACTACGTTTGTAGAACAATAGCCGTGTGAATGTGTTGGAGTCAGCAGAAAGCTCCAGGTGTGTGTCCATGGACTGTGTCATAGTTCTTATTGATCGCGTTGGAAGCGTTTACTGGGCCGTAGTTTGACATGTTGTGACTTTGGCTCGGGGCCACAGTGGATATGAGTTTGATCCAGAGCAGTGTATGTGCGCAGGCGGAGGTGTGACAGCTGCGGCAGAGAGAGAGAGAGTCAGAGGAAAACCCTTTCATTGCTTTGTAAAGAGAATAGCAAAGCACCTGCAGCACTAGTTATATTTAGAAATATGTTAGTTTTACTTTCTGGGATGGATTGCTTAAACGCCATCATATCATCCCCAGTAATTGCATCAAAATAGCTTGAGTCTGACTTTAAAACACAATCAGTTATACTATACGGGTATTACAGTGACAAAAGTGTAACATTTAAAGTAATTATGGGTATATTTATAGAAATTGAAATAAAATGTACCCTCGAGGACTGTTAAAAAGACACAAAGTGATGAAGAAGAAGCATTTGAGCTGTCTATGAACCAATGCATCTATATTACTTGTGCTTCTGCTCCTGGGTCCTCATAATCTGCATGTACTCCTCCAAACACGTTTCATTTTAGACCCATTATAGATCAAACTCAATAAGCACTTTAGTGAGAGGCGGTTAAAAAACAACACCCAATGTGCTGATAAAATGTGCCCATAAAAGGACCTGATTGTGGTTTACAGTAATGGGAAATGGGCTATGTCGGACAGTTGGACAAAACACAGGAAACCACTGTAAAAGCAATTTACTTTTACTAGGCTGTTCATTTACAGTGTGCAGAGCTGCAGAGAGAGCCTGTGTGATCAGAAGTGATGCTTTAATGCTAGCTCTGCTCCTCCTATAGCTGCTGAGAGGGACAATAGCTAGACAAAAGTTTCACTGTGTTATGTTTATTACTTTAAAAAACAAACTTGGAAAAAGGAGCCATTAGGAGAATTGCATTTGTGCATTTACATATCTTTACGAGTTAGACTTTATGCTGAAGTCAGTGCTGAAAAGTGTTTGGAAGAGCAGATATTGTACACTTAAGTAACTAAACTAAATGATGCAATCTAATGTAAAAGCCTCTTATTTAAAGGACTTAATAGCAAAATAATGGGTATTTCTGCGCACTAATGTTCTGAGTATTGCACTGTCTGGTGAGAACACACAATGCAAGGACGTGCTTTCAGTTCATTATCTGTCCTGTTTGAATAAATACAGTAAATAAAGAATACACAGTAAGAAAGCATGAAAAGTGTTATTGTCTCAGGCAACGATAAAGATGTTTATCAAATCAGGGAGGGCATCCTGCTTAAATACTGTAGAAGTCAACCAAATATGACTTCACCCTAGGAGGAATAACAGAGAAATCACATATTACGACAAGTAATTAAACTGTTCAGAAATGATCCGAGATTGGCCTGGATACACTGTGGATACACCAGTGCACTCAATATCACGGCCATAATGACCAATAATAGTAGTGTATTCAGAATAGTGTAGTTAAATAATGAGGGGGAAGAACTGCCCCCCTCCGTCTTCTCATAGTAGTTAAAGGCGAGGTGACAGTGGAGACTGGAGCGCTGTGCGACCTGCTGAATTAGTCATGCCCCACGGCCATTACCTTTAATGTGGGCCGTCTGAGCGTAATTACCCCTCACACCGTAAACACGTTTACAGCCCCAAGATGAACAGAGAAACCAGCTCCTCGGACCAGAGGTGCAGCCCCGCCCCCCATCATATCACAGGCAACAAAACAGCATAGTCCTACGCATAAACACTGATGAACCATTGCAACATGAAATATAAACAGATCATGGCACCAGTTACACAGCCAGATGCTGAGCCAGGTGAACATTGGCCAATTATGAGCAACAATTATTTTGATAATCAATTATGTGTTGATTTTTTTAATTTTTTTATTTGCATCTACTAATAAAGAGCATTTAACACAAGAACGGACATTCTGGAAAACCGCAAAATGTATTTTTCTTAGTATTGAGAATTACAGTTTTGTGACAGTAACTGATTCTCAGCACACTGTGCAAGAGTCAGACAACGATTATTTTGTTTCAATATTATTTAACAAAGTACAATATTTGCGAACTAGTTCCCATTTACAAACATGAACTGGCCAAAAAGTCCCTGGCAGAACAACATGTATTATTGGACAACTACACATATAAACAACAAAGGACAAACACACAGCAGGGAGTGGGTAAGGATTATCAACCAGTCACCACATAGTTCAAATAATCACAATGAATCTGCTGGCCACCAGAGGTGACAGAGCCTTTTCTGTGGCAGTGCCCAGACTATGGAACAGCGCCCTATGTCTGTCAGATCTGCACAGTTTACGACACACTTTAAGACAAGACTGACCTCTTCTCCCTGGCATTTAATACTAGCTAGACAGGATATCTTGGTGTTTTATTATCTGTATATTTGTTTTCTTGTTGTTGACTCTTTGTGTAAAGCACTTTAAGCTGTTGAAGTTGTTTTTAAACGTGCTACATAAATAAAACTTAATTGTATTAAATAATCGGATTAGTTGTTGCAGTTGTGATGGCTTGAAGGTTAAACTCAGAGCTTTCAAAAAAACACAGTCGTTGTGTAGGTGTGTCTATGGTGTACCTTATCCAGAAGACACTTACTGTATTTCAAAATGCTTTAGAAGATAGTGCTGGTTGTCTTACATAAATTATTAGACGTGGTTGCACAACAGTTGAGTACCAAATTGCAGGGATGGCTTAGGGCACTTGAATGGGGATGAAATTGGCAGCTAGTTTGAACTGAAATGATTGAAACTGATAGCTGATGTTATTTCCTGCTACACCTCAATTTGTATCATCCGCTCTGCCAAAAAACACACCATTTCACAAAACTGACTCTGTAAATTGTGAGAAAATCCACACACAGCTGAGGTTTATGTTCCTATGGCGTTGTGACCCAGTTCTGAGCGAGTGGCGGAGGCAGATGAGACGAGGGCGGGGCAAGGCGCTAAGTAGGCAAAACACACTTACATACAGCATGTCAACAGTCCATATATCAACACACATTTAACGGTGCAATGATGGTGGGTGGGCAAACTGTAGAAATGCACAGTAACGCAAGGGTTTGGATGGGATAGAGAGAAGAACGAAGGGATTTTATGTATTTTTTACATCATACTGTAGCATTCTAGTGTAAGGAAATATACCAAATTTCGTCTGTTTGTTTATTTTCTGAACATAAGAACTACTGTAGGCTGTAACCCACATCAGAACAAGAGCAAAACAACAGCAGTCTCAACTCACTGGGGCCTGTCTCCCAAAACAGACCAGCAACTGACGAATAAAACTTCACATCAACTTGTCAGCATAGCAACCAAGTGCCACATACAAAAGTACAAAAGTAGTTCCATTAACAAACCAAATAAGAGTCGTTGTTCTCACAGTAAGGACATGTTTTTGTGCAATAAACACAATCAAAATGAAAGAAACTAGCTTTTTTAGTCTATTAGGCTAAAAAGTTACATACTGTGGGTTTAAGTAGTAAAAAAAAACATCACTAGTATCATTCAAGTCATATTTATAACACATCTATTCATGGGACAGGATTTGGTGTCCCGCGAGTTTTAGTCTAAAGCACAAAGCACAGAGCAATGGGAATCACACTGTCTCCATGCAACCTAATTAGAAGCACATGCTATTAATCATAAGCTGCATGCACACTACACACACTCACCATACTATAACACAAGTAGCACCACAGCAAATGGCCCATATACTTCAAATATTACAGTATTATTTCTGCACTATGTATCTTCTACTGTAGAGGCTGGATGTTGAAGCCACCAACTTGAGGCATGAGGTGGAGGTATACATCAGTGATAATTATCAAAGTCAAAGCATGAGAAAAAAGCATAAAAGCACTCACTGACCACTCTGTGAAGGTGTAAACATCGGGGCAAGTGACCAAAGTGAAAAACTGGATTCCCTTGACTGGTCAGAAGGAGGGAGCCCGCTGAGATGGCCTGCAGACTTCCCACACAAAATCAATCCTGTGACATTCTTGCTAATTCATTTTCTATAAATAGCTTCTGGTAAACTATATGCAACAGGTTATTGGAATGAAATGATTTCTTCATGAGGGACATTAATGGGGTATCAGTTCATTTAAAGCCCAAACATTATAGCATAATTCTTAAATACACCTGAAATCTCCTGAAAAATATATACATAACTTTTCTGGTGGAGGGTCAATCAGATGCTTGTCTTCCATGTTGCTTTGCTTGTAATGTCTCAAAGTATTGCATTAAATATATTTATCTCCATTAGAGATGCACCGACACAATATTGGTATCAGATATTGGCGCAGATAGAAAAACATTTGATCGATCGGATATTGGCTTCCAAATATCGGTTTAGTCAGTAACCTGGTGGAACACATAAATTGATGTAATAATCGGTCCAGACAGTCTTGTATTGCTTGAAATTGATAGATGATAGATAAGTTAAGTAATGCCATACTTTGAAACATAGTAGGTGGTGGATCTTTAAAATCTTTAATCTTTAATCTTGAATAAATTAAACTGAATCATGCAGAGGACAAGATCTCTGCCATAAAGTATAGCTTTAATTCTAAACCTATTGCAGAATATATTCAGCCACCAGACTAATTGCCTTTGAAATCTACTATTGAAAAAAACATTTGAAAAAGTAGGTCAAAATAAGATAATTTCCAATTTTTCTAGTTTAAGCAGTGCTTTGAATGTGGAAGATAAGAAACTTATTAGGACAGATCATTCTTTCTGTACACCTTATAAGTCACTGGTCCGACCTTGAGCCTTCAAACACACTCTCTGTAAACTTGCATAGACAGATGCCCAGGCCATAGGTTGACATTGCTTGCGCCCATGTCCCACTGTGTCTGTCCCGGTCCCATAAGTGGACTTCAGTATCAGCTCTGACACTGCCTGGGACAGGGAGGA